>NW_022701460.1:0-527 GCF_011630105.1 Anneissia japonica
GTCTGAGGATCGCGGACGCGTCCGTGTACTCGACGTTCGTCTGAGATTCGCGGACGCGTCCGCGTACTCGACGTCGGTAGGAGATCCGTAGAGGCGTCCGTGTACTCGATGTTTGTCTGAGATTCGCGGACGCGTCCGCGTACTCGACGTCGGTAGGAGATCCGAGGAGGCTTCCGTGTACTCGACGTCCGTCTGAGAAGTCCAGAAATCTCGAAAATTTTTCTAAGTCCCAAAAAGTCGAAAATTTTTTTAAGTCCAGATTTTCGAAGATTTTTCTAAGTCCAGAAATCTCGAAAAATTTTCTGTCCAGAAAAGTCGAAAATTTTTCTAAGTCCAGAAATCTCGAACATTTTTCTATGTCCAGAAATCTCGAAAATTTTTCTAAGTCCAGATTTTCGAAAATTTTTCTAAGTCCAGAAAAGTCGAAATTTTTTTTAAGTTCAGAAAAGTCGAAAATTTTTATAAGTCCAGAAATCTCGAAAATTTTTCTAAGTCCAGATTTTCGAAAATTTTTCTAAGTCCAGCCG
>NW_022701461.1:0-5768 GCF_011630105.1 Anneissia japonica
GTAATTCGTTATTTCGAGTTAGTAATCCGAAATAACGAATTACTATTTCGAAATTTCGAATTAGTTATTCGAAATAACGAATTACTAATTCGAAATATCGAATTAATTAATTCGAAATAACGAATTACTAACTCGAAATAACGAATTAGTAATACAAAATAACGAATTACTAACTCGAAATAACGAATTACTCTGAGTGGATTTTCAAGAGCCAGTACACATGTGACAAAGATGTGTTTGATCTTTGTTCGATATTAATGAGAGAAAGACAACTGTCACAACCAAATAATCCTGAAGAGAGTCTGTATTTGTATAACGTTTTACGAATTGCAATAACTGAATTACTTTGAGAATGAAGCTGGTTTTTTTTTTTCTCAATAAACAGTGTGTACATAACAGGTACAACAAAAATTACTACAACAAAAAAGATTTAAGTTTATACATAAAAAAATTTAAGAAAAACATAGGCCTATAATTATTTTCAGCTGTCTCGATTTTAATGAAAATATTTTTTATTAATAATGCAAAAACAGACATTATACAGTACACTATAATTTATGATAAACTAGACTTTTTTCTAGTATAGCTCAGCAAGACATATACTAATAGCTATTTATTGAGATCCTGTGTAAATACTGCTTTTCTTTCTTTTCTCACTGTAGTAAATAATGAATAGATTATTAAATACATGCCAATAATAAATGGACAATTATGTTCTTTTTATTTGTAACAACGCTATTATGACAGCATGATTCATGTGTTCCTTTCAAAATTACTGAAACCGAGTGAAACGTGTGAAAACTAGGGCAAGACGTTACTACGCCCCAACTCTCTCTCTAGGCCTAGGCCTACGTCCTCGCTCCTGAGTAATTCGTTATTTCGAGTTAGTAATTCGTTATTTCGGATTACTAATCCGAAATTTCGAATTTGTAATTCATTATTTCGAGTTAGTATTTCGAAATAACGAATTACTAACTCGAAATAACGAATTAGTAATCCGAAATAACGAATTCTAACTCGAAATAACGAATTACTAATTCGAAATCTCGGATTAGTAATCCAAAAAAACGAATTACTAATTCGAAATAACAAATTACTTAATTCGAAATTTCGGATTAGTAATCAGAAATAACGGATTACTAATTCGAAATAACGATTTACTAATTCGAAATTTCGGATTAGTAATCCGAAATAACGAATTGCTAATCCGAAATTTCGAATTAGTAATTCGTTATTTCGGATTAGTAATCCGAAAAAACGAATTACTAATTCGAAATATCGAATTACTTAATTCGAAATTTCGGATTAGTAATCCGAAATAACGGATTACTAATTCGAAATAACGAATTACTAATTCGAAATTTCGGATTAGTAATCCGAAATAACGAGTTACTAATTCGAAATAACGAATTACATAATTCGAAATTTCGGATTAGTAATCAGAAATAACGGATTACTAATTCGAAATAACGAATTACATAATTCGAAATTTCGGATTAGTAATCAGAAATAACGGATTACTAATTCGAAATAACGAATTACATAATTCGAAATTTCGGATTAGTAATCAGAAATAACGGATTACTAATTCGAAATAACGAATTACATAATTCGAAATTTCGGATTAGTAATCAGAAATAACGGATTACTAATTCGAAATAACGAATTACATAATTCGAAATTTCGGATTAGTAATCAGAAATAACGGATTACTAATTCGAAATAACGAATTACATAATTCGAAATTTCGGATTAGTAATCCGAAATAACGGATTAGGACAAGTGTACTAGTGTAGTAACGCCTGGCTCGTGTGTAACTTAAAGAAGCTATTGAGTCATTCCATATGTTTCCAACACACTTTTTTTGCCCGACCCCCTTCAAATCGCCCAAAATTTTGCATGTTGGGGGTTCTACCTGAGATAACCCCACAGTGAAATGTTTGGCTCCGCGCCAGCATTTTCTGATGAGTTAGAGCAATTTGAAATGTTTGGCTAAAAAACTCACCTTCTGACAGACAACTGCTGATATCTCTCTTGAAACTCAACGTATCGGAGAAATTCTAGTACCGTTAAATAGGGAAGAAGATGATTCTCTATGATGTCCGGACTAGTAAGAATTATATAGGTCAAGTCATGTGACCTTGACCTTGACCCAAAATATCACAAAAGTATATATCTCGATTTTTAGAAAATTCACACCTTAGTTAGGACACTTAGCCCACATGATGCCCCTAAAGTTTCATTGTGGGAAAATGAAACATATTAGCTCTAGACTACATTTTGTGACTAGGTATTGATAGTTGGAAATCTGCTGATAGATTCTATGAAACTGGCACCATAGTATAGTGAAAATCAGGGGCCCCGTGACCATTTTTCTGGGACCAAGGTTTCACTGATGATTTAGCATCACTAGGGTATAAATAAGAAAATTGAGCGAGGGAGAACCTCCAGAAAAAGGGCGGAACATTTTTTTTGGCGGCCATTTTCAGAATGGCCGCCACAATTATGATATTGACTCATAAATTCACTTATATCTAATGAAAAAGGGCAAATCTGATGTCTAACTATATGTTATCAGGGTCAGTGAAGTCAATGAGACAGGTTTTGAAAACGTAAAATGGCAGCAATATTGAAACTCAAGATGGCCGCCTTAAAAATGGTTAAAAAATAATATTTCAGTATAATTCCACCTCTAAGGAAAATGGTAAATTTGGATCTAATCACATGAATTAGGGCTCTCTGAATACAATGAACATAGTTTCAAAAAGCTAGGATGGTAGTCATTTTGAAATTCAAGATGGCCACCATAAATATCCTTAAAAAAATCGAATATTTTAGTATGTAATTCCACTTCTCGTTGAAGAAAACTGCTAAATTTGGTGTTTAAACATATGCATGGTTTCATAAATCTAGAATAAAATCCATTTTGAATTTCAAGTTTGCCGCCATAAAAACCATCAAAAAATGAATATTCTGGTATTTAATTCCACTTCTATTTTAGGATAAATGTTAAATTAGGTGTCAAATTATATGCTATCGTGTCAACTGAGTTCAATAAACAGCCATTTTAAAAGTAAAGATGGCCGCCACCAAAATTGTCGAAAATCAATATTTTGTTAATTGTTAATTTTTTCGTAGCCGAAATGGCAACAATTTCGTGTCTAATCACATGTTGTGTCTCTCTATAATATATTGATTTTTGACAATTTTCATTTCAGCCATCTTGAATTTTAAAATGGCTGCCATCATAGCTTTTTGAAATCATGTTTATTGAACTCAGTTGACACAAAACCATATAATTTGACACCAAATTTAGCGTTTTTTACCAAATAGAAGTGGGAATTACAAACTAAAATATTCGATTTTGGAGGATATTTATGGCGGCCATCTTGAATTTCAAAATGACTACTATCCTAGCTTTTAGAAACTATATTTATTGTTTTCAGAGAGCCCAAAATCATATGATTAGATCCAAGTTTACCATTTTCCATAGAGGAAATGTGGAATTATACTGAAAAATAAATTTTTTACCATGTTTAAGGCGGCCATCTTGAGTTTCAATATAGCTGCCATTTTACGTTTTCGAAACCTGTCTCATTGGCTTCACTGACCCTGATAACATATAGTTAGACATCAGATTTGCCCTTTTTCATTGGATATAAGTGAAGTTATAAGCCAATATCATTATTTTGGCGGCCATTTTGAAAATGGCCGCCAAAAAAAATGTTCCGCCCTTTTTCTGGAGGTTCTCCCTCGCTCAATTTTCTTATTTATACCCTAGTGATGCTAAATCATCAGTGAAACCTTGGTCCCAGAAAAATGGTCACGGGGCCCCTGATTTTCACTATACTATGGTGCCAGTTTCATAGAATCTATCAGCAGATTTCCAACTATCAATACCTAGGCACAAAATGTAGTCTAGAGCTAATATATTTCATTTGCCCATTGCTGCCATTTTACGTTTTCGAAACCTGTCTCATTGGCTTCACTGACCCTGATAACATATAGTTAGACATCAGATTTGCCTTTTTTCATTGGATATAAGTGAAGTTATAAGCCAATATCATTATTTTGGCGGCCATTTTGAAAATGGCCGCCAAAAAAAATGTTCCGCCCTTTTTCTGGAGGTTCTCCCTCGCTCAATTTTTTTATTTATACCCTAGTGATGCTAAATCATCAGTGAAACCTTGGTCCCAGAAAAATGGTCACGGGGCCCCTGATTTTCACTATACTATGGTGCCAGTTTCATAGAATCTATCAGCAGATTTCCAACTATCAATACCTAGGCACAAAATGTAGTCTAGAGCTAATATATTTCATTTGCAACCAATAAAACTTTAGGGGCATCATGTGGACTAAGTGTCCTAACTGAGGTGTGAATTTTCCAAAAATCGAGATATATACTTTTGTGATATTTTGAGTCAAGGCCAAGGTCACGTGACTAGACCTATATAATTCTTACTAGTCCGGACATCATCGAGTTGCATATCATTGGAAAGAGAATCTTCTTCCCTATTTAACGGTACTAGAATTTTTCCAATACGTTGAGTTTCAAGAGCGATATCAGTAGTTGTCTGTCAGAAGGTGAGCTTTTTAGCCAAATTTCAAATTGCTCTAACTCATCAGAAAATGCTGGCGCGGAGCCAAAAAATTCACTGTGGGGTTATCTCAGGTAGAACCCCCAACACGCAAAATATTGGGCGATTTGAAGGGGTTTGGGCAAAAAAGTGTGTTGGATTCCTATGGAATGACTCTATTATATTGCAATGCATATTTCGGAAGAGGTGGTTACCTCGATGCTATGGTTCATTTCAACCCCTGTCGTTGTGGAACGATGTGAACATGAAGAAACTAATAAGCTCCTCTTGGTTGGCTAAGTAGTCACGGACCTCGCTCATACGCAATTCACCACAATGACGTTGAGAATTATGGATTATTTTCCTATTTTTACCTTTTACCTTTACCAATTCGTTTGATCCTGATTGTAGGCCTGACAGGTGTCTGTAGATATAGAACCTCTACGCATAGTGTAAAAATGTCTTAGTTTTACGATATTCAGTAATTTTTGGAGTTGATTTTTTCTTTTAAATTTAATTTATTGCGTTATATCAATTAACAAACAAAAAATAAACAAACATAGGAAACTTACAGGAAACATACTAATAAAGAGATGTAAAAGGACGTGAACCACAGACGGTTGCGTTTGGTGTTTTTTTTTTCCAATCTAGAGGTTGGGTGTTTATCCCTCGCATTGAATTTTGCTTGAGTCATTGAACAAGGCAATTTTTGCTTGTCTTTATGCTGGTGCATAATTGGTTACACAGAAGTGACGGAACATAGGGGGTGCTGCGTTACGGAGAGTAATGTGTGACCGGAAATGGTCTCTAGTCAGTTGCTTGTTACAATGCGCCAGTGATGTTGGAGTAGGCCCTACAGCAACATGAACCTATTTATGTAATGCATGAATACAGTTCGGGGTTTGTCGGGTAGTGAAATGATTACAGTATTGTACATTTTAAGTGCACCAGTTACTCCATGCATAAGTGTAAGCTAAATTACTGTGATTAATTAGCAAAATATGGAGACAGTTATTTCGAAGTTCCCTCTTTGCAAGAGGGGATGCAAATGCTTTGTGAAAATGAGTACGCCGCGGTACTCATTTTCACAAAGGAATACACGCAGCTGGCTAGCTAACAATATGCAATTGTTACATGAACACCTGGGAAGGAGGGTGCAATATCACGTTCTGTTGCCTAGCATACGTCTGT
>NW_022701461.1:6298-17087 GCF_011630105.1 Anneissia japonica
ACATATCATCCTTAACAGAATGTGTTGTATAGATACAAAGTTGTTATTAGGCTTAACGCTATCAATGACGAAACGTTCATTAGAGGAATTTCTGCTATCGTTTTGTGTTGAGTATACGATTGATCGAAATTGTTCTGAAAAAAAAATGTACATATAGGCCTATAGATTTGGAAACAAATTCAATTTTTTAAGTAATGATTGATGATAATACTGTATATAGACACGAATTAAATGTGTTTTTTCATTGATTGTAAATACAAACAAAAATGACTTACCCAACCTCCTTGGATATTAATCCATTCCAAAAATTCCGTCTTCACGTATTTGTCTACATTCTGAATTACTTGATCGACAGTTATTTCGAAGTTCCCTCTTTGCAAGAGGGGATGCAAATGCTTTGTGAAAATGAGTACGCCGCGGTACTCATTTTCACAAAGGAATACACGCAGCTGGCTAGCTAACAATATGCAATTGTTACATGAACACCTGGGAAAGAGGGTGCAATATCACGTTCTGTTGCCTAGCATACGTCTGTACTGTAGCGTGGGGAGGGGGTGGGGGCAGTAAGCATAAGGTGGTTAGCCAACAATATGCAAATGTTACATGAAAACCTGGGAAGGATGGTACTTCACGTTCTGTTGCCTAGCCTACTGATGTACTGTGTAGCGGGGGAGTGTGAGGCTATTTATTAGTAAGACAATTATATATGTGATCACTTTCGAAAGAAATTAATTAAAATAAGAAAAACAAAATTCACTAAAAATAATTCAGTTGCAGACGTACCTTGTTTAAGTATTATCAGGGAACAGTGTAATTTCACTGTTCCCTGGTATTATACAATGCTAACAATGCGGCTCTTGTAGCCCTAGCAAGGCAAGGCATCCTGTAAAGCAGTGGTGTTTACCCATAAAAAAGCACGCCGGAAAAGTTTTGCCTTACCAAGAAAAGGTGACGCGTAATCTTATGACGTATGCATGTTAATTATATTGTGAGAGTGCCGTCACTAAAAAATAAAAATGTTCTGTTAACAAAAATATTAATAACTACAATGTTTGTGGGCGTAAGTTCCATAATACGAATCTCCTTGCCATACAAATTACAGCTCCCACTGACGTCTCTGTCGAGAAATACTGGTAGCTGAATTTTTTTTTTCGGAAATCTGACTACAAAACCAAATCCAAGTTTCACGTATTAATAATTAATACGGGTCTACCTGTACAAAACAGACATAAATATAATTAGGTCTAATAGAAATGCAAAATATTGTTTGATAAATAGAATAATATAATCTTGCCTAAAATTTGAGTAATAGGCCTAAAGGAATGTACACAATATATATATTTAAAAAAAATAAACAGTACCGCGTGATCAAAATAAAAAAAATAATGTCCAAAATCAAAAAAGAAGAAAAGTTGTCTTTATCTCCGAGTGTTGGTTGGTGTTTTTTTCTTTGATAACGTAGGAGACGAACGATTTTTACAGTTCAACTCTGCAGCAGAAGAAAATGGAAATTTTACTAAACGAGAAAAGGGATGAGTAGTTATGGAATTTAGTTATTTAATCACTAAATTAGCGGGACTCTATCTTACAAGACCTCTACATTCCCTACGTGATTGAAGTCTTCTAGCCGTGTGTTGTAATTTGAATAATGTTTTATTATATTATTTCCTGCTTGGACCAATAAGCTATTCTAGCTCCACTGTAGCGACTACATATTGCTCCACTTTGTGTGAGCGCATTAAGTCTGTTGTATAAAAGAGAGACGTGTCTGGGAATTAGATTGCGGCTATACCGTATATTCATAGGTCTGTATGGTATTATACTATGATGATTGCATTGATATGAAGAGGTTACACGTTCGAACCTCGTTACAGACACTTTGAATTGATTTAAAATGACACGTTTGCATTAGTGGCATGCAACCATATGGACGATGCATACAAAAACATGGACATAATATTTTCATTTTTTTTATATATATATTTTTTTTATTTAAAACATGTTTATACAGGATAGAATTTCATACAAGATGTAACAGTCTGTTTTTAAAAATGGTTATTTTGTTTCAATTTTAATTAAAAGTTTAAGACCACTACATTATAGCAACCAGATATATATATTTTTTCAACGATCTATACACATATAGATATAAGATATACAATGAAACAAAAATAATATACAATATGAATTCCTGTAGTCAACCGAGTACACAACTCCTACAAAATACACGATAATTAGCCGAGAAACGCCTGACGACTCAGACGAAACAGTTAAAGGCGAAGGTGAAAGCCGCACGCAATTTGAAACGTCTACAGCTCTCAACTACCCACCAAATCAGCACATGATGCATCGTTAGAAGCCATCCAATAGTACAATTTCATGTGGAACTTAAAACAAAATTAAATAATTAGAATAAGTTTACTTAAGATTAATAATCATTAGATAGTAAAATTAAATTTAAGTAATCATCTCTTAAACTTGGACTCAGAACACAAGGCGGGAATAGTACTATGGATTAATTGAGTATGAATAATGAATTGCACAGTAATCGCTTTCCTTAATAAACATGTTTGGGCTTGGCTTAGGATGATGTTCGACTGAGGAATGCTTTAGTATGATTACTTTAGTAAAAAGTAATGCGTATTGTATTGTATTGTATTCAGAAAAAGATACAGTATGTCTTCCGATAGAGACATAAGTTTTTCTCTAAAATTTAATATTATCTTTGATTACCATCAGGACATGTATCTCAATACCAAAGTTACACGTATAATTAGCCTAGTCGGCCAAATATATGTGTCAAGGTACATTTGAAGAGTGGTGGTGCCGAAGGAGGGGAAACTCAGGGAACACTTATCCCTCATCTTTCCGTCATCTGACGCCACGACAAGGTTGTCGGACCAAGACTATTAATTTGCCTATAGAAATAACGTTATTTCTATTGCCAATCCTTTATCATTTTGGCATAATTGCCCTAGCGGATCTGCCTGTCCGACATGTTGGACTTCCTGTCGGCTAATTTCTGAAGCCACCACTATTCTCAAACAAAGGTCATGAAAAATATCCTAGTTACGCCACAACTCACTGTACATCGCGGAATTTGGGTATATGGTCGAAACCTTTCATGTGTGAACTTGAGGGAAGTTCATATTCATTTGATCATACATATATGCACTTAAAACATAAACACCGGTATAAACAATGTAAACAATGACTTCCTACACACAATAAGCAGTAGAAATTATAATATTTTATTTAATAATATTGTCTTTCTTTTTTTTTCAGATACTTGTTACAATAGGTGTGACGGTTAGTTACAATATTTCATAAATTATTTTTAATAATTAAATGTAGTAACAGGAAAATACATGGTTCCTATGTAAAAAACGTTCAAACTTAATATCATGCAATATTATCAACAGTTTCGGGTGTTAATAGATTGATCTTAAATATACCATTCATATTACAACACTTGCTCCACTTTTAAAGCTAATTATAAAACTTACGTGATATTACGTGTGCGGTTTTCGGTAAAGGGTGTTTTGAGCTAAACTGCTTGAATGAATATTGAAAGGAACTCCAGTATTTTTAATAATGTATTTCAATTGAACGTGTTTCATGCTGTTTACATTTCAAATTGTTTCAATGTATGTTTTATGAGATACGAATAAATTAAATAGACAATCTGTGAAATTTTAAATCATCATTTTTAAAATGTTGTAAATGTTGTTCGCAACATAATTTGTAAATGTAAGTAATAATTTCCCACAAATATATTCTGCAGATCAAAATGCAATCTGATAAAGTAGCAACATTTAAAAAAAAATGCAATGTAGTGAACAGGAACGATTGTATTTTTAGTACAGTATATTTGTTGTCATTTTCTTCAATGTGTATAATATTTTTTTCTCTCTTTAGATAAATACCCGGTGTTCGAGTGGATTGGTTAGTTGCAACATTTCGTAAATGTTTACCTTTGTATTAAGACAATTGACACTTGGATAGCCATTCAATAGTTAAAGAATAATACACATAAACCTGACAGTGAAGTGTGATGACGTGTATAATATTGTGTTGTCACATTAGTTTTATTGTTTGAAATCTAAATTATTTTGAGTGTTGTCAATAATGATCAAAGTATTCATCATATTCATGAAATATTCATGGAATAACTGTCCAGACTGTAACATAAAACTGCAAAGAATAAAGTTCTAAAGCTTATATATAGTACGCGCTTCGGGAAAATATAATCCTTCAAAAAAAAAAAAATAATTCTCTCAGGGATATCAAATGTTATTATTACACCAATAGAAAGGCAATATCTGTTATATTACATAGCCAAAAGTAGATGCAAATAATTAACTGAACACATAACTTTAAATATCAAGAACTTTTATTTAAATTTTACACAATATCTGTCATATTACATAGCCAAAATACTTCATATTATACCGTCCCTTTTTAAAAATGTTTCTGTTGTAGTCCGTAGCATAGCGTTATCATTGATCGTTAAGCCTACAATTCACCGTTTACTCTCCTTACCTCAGCGTAGAATGACGTCCGGAGAAACGTAACGCCTTGAGCTCCGTTGCTGTGAAATTTTCAATGAAAGTAGGCTAGGCCTAGGCCAAATTTGATGATTCCTCGGCTTTACAATATTCACTGAGTGGGCCTACGTTAACGGATAAATTCACAACAAATTGTGTACACCGAGAATCCTTTTCGTCAATAATTCTATCCAATTCGTCTTCGTCGAGAGATTTAAACTTATTTGAAGTCGCCATTTTCGAAGCGCTAAGCTTTTCACGTGAGCGATAGATCGTGCGCTCGACTATCATTCTACGGGCGCAATGCGGGTGTTATCCGGTGACGTCAGAGACCGGTCACCTTTTCAAAGTTATATTTCCCTGCGGGGAAATATAACGTTTCCGATCCTCGTAGCGCTAGTCACGTGAAGCCATTTCGGCCAATCACGTACTCGTATTTACATAGGCTATGTAATATAATAAGCTACTTACAGTACACACAACTAATATAATACGCTACTTACAGTACACACAGGCTAATATAATAAGCTACTTACAGTGCACACGGGCTAATATAATAAACACACGGGCTAATATAATAAGCTACTTACAATACACACGGGCTAATATAATAAGCTACTTACAGTACACACCAGCTAATATAATAAGCTGTCCGGCGGGGGGGGGGGGGGCTTGACCTGTCCGGTGGGGGGCTTAAGCCCCCTGCCACCCCACTGTCGCCGCCACTGCCTGTGTGTACTGTAAGTAGCTTATTATATTAGCCTGTGTGTACTGTAAGTAGCTTATTATATTAGCCTGTGTGTACTGTAAGTAGCTTATTATCTCGGCCCGTGTGTACTGTAAGCTTTGCCAATAGCCATTTCATTATTGACCTTGTAGCCACCATAGGTGGATATTCGAATTACATCCCAACACCAATATAATTAATATGGCTTACACCAAACATTTTTAAACTACTGATGGTCGTTTATTTTTCTGGAAGATTGATTGAGTATTTAACTGATTGATTGATCGATTGATTTGTTGATTGATTTACTGATTGATTGACTAATAGACAGTTTATCTGTTAGACAGACTGATTGACTAATAAATCGTCTGGCCCACTGACTGATAATAATAGGACTAAATATTGATTAACTGACCGTGACTGATTGATTGATTGGTTGACTAATTAACTAATTGACAGACTATTTATTTGTTTGAATCCTGGTTCTGGAGCGTTGTGACTTTTGCGTGAGGCTCTTAACAACATTCGGTCACCATCATGACCCAAGAATTATTGTTTGTCTATTCTATATGTGTATAAATCAAATTAAATATTGATAATATCAAGTTAATGATTTAAATCATAACTTGATATTATATTTTATAACTTATTAAATAATGTACCGGTGTATGATGTAGGCCTATACAAGTGTTATGTTTTTTTTTTTTTTTTTTTTTTTTTCTATTACAGATTGTTATTATTATCATTGTGGAGGTTAGTTGCAATTCAATGTGTTGCTTATATTTGTACCCATTGTAAGTAGGCGACGACGGACCCCAGTGCAAGATAATCGCAGGACCCTCTAATGTGAAGCGTCAACCGAGTTCCATAGACTCGATTTACGGTTGAGTAGCCTCGGGGCCACAAACCGCTTTTGGTTCATGGGAAAAGCACCATAAGAGCCTAAGAGGCGAAGCCCATGAAAGATTAAAGCTTTATTCTTTCACAAGCCGTATTTGAATGTATCTAATTGGGCACTCTTAGCTACTTATTAACGTTTCCAGAAAATTTATAATATCATCTGAATTGCTTTACTATTTTCCCTTTCCATGTAGGCCTAATCACTGGGGGATTCAGTATGTATTTGCCGGGGTGCCGTGAGAGTGGCATTAAATGACTTATGGGCTGTAGGGGACCCTGATCTAAATTGCTTTTATCATTCTTTTTCTTATAAAAGCAAATATGTATAGGATTTTTTTTAATTAATACAATTTTCAGGCCTATATTTGATCGGGCAGCGTACCTATTAGCTTCTGCTTGTGTGATTAGCTTATAGGCCATGGGCTGGTGGGGGGGGGGCACCGTGCACCCCCTCCCCACAGTTAAACTTCCTTGGTATCATTTTGTTCCTATGGGCATATAAAACGAACAAATTTATGTTAACAAGAAAAATATAGGATGCATTGTATGTACTCGCGTCATTTGTAATGGTCGTTAGTGTTTTATGGTCAATACTATTTTTGGGTGGAGGGGTAACATTTATGCCCATAACCTATGAATTATAAATCCCATCAATGTTATTTTGGTAGCAATGTGTAGCAAATATGTTTCTTAATCATATGCAGTTTAAATAAAATTAATCCGACAATTATTAACGTCACTAGAGGTCAAAAGGTCATCGACCTGCCACTGACGGTTATTGATATTTCTTGAAAAAAATTGCATTTTACAAAAAGGTCGATGACCTTTTGACCTCTAGTGACGTTAATAATTGCCAGATTAATTTTATTTAAACTGCATATGATTAAGAAACATATATGCTACACATTGCTACCAAAATAACAATGATGGGATTTATAATTCACAGGTTATGGGCATAAATGTTACCCCTCCCCCTAAAAAAGCATTGACCATAAAACACTAACGACTATTACAAACGACGCGAGTACATACAATGCATCCCTATATTTTTCTTGTTAACATCATTTTGTTTTTGTTCTATATGCCCGTAGGAACAAAATGATACCAAGGAAGTTTTAACTGTGTGGGGGTGGGGGTGGTGGACGGTGACCCCCCCCCCTCTAGCCCAAGGCCTATTAGCACTGGTCGCACTGCTCATACCTACGCCACTGAAAATAATAGTGGAACAAACCTAATACTGTAGTAATATAAAATAGTTTGTCATAATGATATTTTATAATAATTTTAATGCCTTAAAAGAAAACGCCAAATTGCCAAGTTTCAATCTGGGAATTCTTGATAAAGGGTGTTTTTAAGAGCTTGAATGAATACTAAAACAGAGGTCTGGTATTTTTAATAAATAATGGGTTTGAATTAAACGTGTTTCATGCTATTTACATTGTATGAAACAATTGTATGTTTTATGAGATACAAATAAATTAAATTAAATAAAGGCAATCTGTGAAATTGTAATCATCATTTTTAAAATGTTGTCAATATTGTTGGCAACATAATTTGTAAATGTAAATAATAATTACCTACAAATATTTTCTGCATATCAAAATGCAGTCCGATAAAGTAGCAAAATTTTGAAAAAAAAAATGCAATGATAACATTGAAAAGGAAAAATTGTATTTTAGTACAGTATATTTTTTGTCATTTCTTTCAATGTGCATAATATTGTTCTCTTTCTTAAGCTAAATACCAGGTGGTCGACAGGTTTGGTTTGTTGCAACACTGGGAATTAAAAAATTACCCACACATAATTCTTATAATAATTATCAATATTGATGTGATGATTTGTTATGGCTATTATTGATTGTTATTGGTTTTGCTATTTTTATTGTAGCTGCCTTTTTTTTACTATAATAATAATAATAATAATAATAATAATTATTATTATTATTATTATTATTATTATTATTATTAAGCAATGCTGACTTAAAGTGGCCCTCTAAAAAAAACCAAAAAATCAATTTAAAAATAAAACTTAATAATAAATAGGCCTACATCATGAAAAAAAAAATCAACAGACAAGACAATGGAAAAGAAAATTCAATATTTCAAATTTTAAATAATTTACAATTTTAAGTCAAACTTAAAACAGCCAAAAACAGTGAAATATATATAATTAGATAAATAGATTTAGTCTCGATAAGCAATAAATATAAACAACAACAATTGACGGAAACGTAGATAAATATGTGGGTCATATATACACCACTTGTCCTTCTTTAAAGGTAATCCGTCAAATTATCTGTATCCTTAAAACTATAATGTTGAGTGTTGCAAATATTGTTAAACTAATTTCAGTAATCAGTGCGAAATGAGTAATCAGTACAAAATGAGTAATCAGTACACATAAAATGTTATTGTTCTGTTTTCTTTTGCAGAATGTAGAAACAGATGTGATGGTTAGTTGCAATAATTGTTTTTTGAATCATTAAGTAATTTTAAATATAATTTTAGCTTTCACTGCAAAATATGGCATTGATAAAATAAAGTGATTACTACCTATTTGGTATGAATCGACTAACATTATCAACAAGTCATTTATGAATGCTACATACTGTATAAATATTGTTTATATATTTTCTATATTTTTTTTTATTATTCATTTCATAATAATACATAGGACTACATAATTAACAAAGGTAGAAGAACAATAGTAACAGAAATAATAATTAAGTCACTCAGACATACAAGGAAGCGCAGTAAGAGAACAATGGCAATACTGTAGGCCTAAACAGAATTAGATTACGTTATAAAAAGAGATTTCTAACCAAAAAAATGTAAACCCGTCTATGATTTAAATCATTTCATTATATTGCTAATTCCTTCTTTAAAAATCCAAAACCGACCCACCCTTCCAGCGTTGCCTCATCTCTACCTCGAAAGTCCCGCATACCGTCATCTGTCAGCCGACGATGCCTGAGTCATCTATATGACTAGCTGGTCGTGAGAGTGCCACCTACAGATGACACCAAGGTATAACATCTTCAGTCGACACTACTGGCGTCACAGCATTATTTTTTTCGTAGAAGGGTCATTCTTCAGTAAAGTGCCATTTTCCCGTCCCTCTGTTTTGATGTAGTATAAATTTTAAAATATTAAAGGAACTTTTATTTTTATTGCGTTAATGCAATCTCGAACATATTTGTTAATGAAATAAGTTGTTAAATATTTTAAAAGTAATCAACATGCTGTTTATTTTTTAACAAAAAGCCTCCAAAGTCGCGCACTTTGCATGTCCCGATTGGATTTCTTAAAAATTCCTAATGTCATAATTTGTAAAATAAATAACTTAAATAAATAAATGTACCACAAAAAGGTGAATACAATAGATGTCTTACAAATTTAAAATTAAAAATGACATCAATAGATCTATAAATACTTAAAATTTGACTTTTTTAGACTAAAAGAGTTTGTCCTTGAATTGTCATCATCTCCGTCACAATACTTTAAAATGCCATTATAGCTGTTAGCAAAATGACATAACAAGTTATGGATCAAACGATTTTGGTTGAAGGGGACCATACAGTAAGAAACAGTACATTCTTGTACAGTTAAACCACACATAGCTGAAAAATTCATGCTTTTCTAATAACAACTAGGAAAGTACCTTTATTCAGCATCATCTCCGAACGCTTCAGAGTGTCCTTTATTTATAATTTTTTTAGACAAAAATAATTATATATACGATCAGAACTGTGCCATTTTCAAAGTACACATGACATTCACCCTGTAACACACTGCATATGGCACTATATGATCTAACAAGTTTAATTCCTCATCTCCGTCACAGTCATTTCCATCACAATTTTACTGTGATGGAGATGACTTCTTGATGTTTTCTTTCCTCAAAAAAGAATATATAATAACAATTATAATTGATCTGGTTTATGTTGTTAGAAACCTTTTTGCTCAATGTTTATTTTTCTATAGTTAAATAATATAATCTATCTTTTAAATTTATTAAGATTCACATTTAATATGAGTATATCATCATCTCCGTCACAACAAAGTGTGACGGAGATGATTTCTTGATGTTTTCTTTTCTCAGAAACAGCTATAAAATAAAAATGGTAATTGATACGACTTACGTTGTTAGAAACCCGTTTGTTCAATGTGCATTATCCTATATTTAAATAATACAATCTATCTTTTAAATTTACTAAGATTCACATCTATATGTATATCATCATCTCCGTCACAAAAAGTGTGATGGAGATGATTCCTGTCTCTTATACACATCTAGATGTGTATAAGAGACAGGTTTTATGAGTAATGTATTTTTTTTATATACGAATGTTTATTATAGTTGTTATATGGCATAATGATGACATGTGTAATAAAAGAATTACAAATGTTAAACTTTTTTTTTCATGATTTCTAAACCTCTAAAATGGCACATTAGCGAAGAATGACCCAGAATTGTGAAGCAAAATCTCATTTATAATCATCCTTATAGAACATAATTATTTTCGCATGCCATATTTTCGAGTCTGTGACGTGTCAGCTTGATAATGATCACGAAAGGAAATTATATCCAATGGTGCCACCACTGTCTGCTTTA
>NW_022701462.1:0-1219 GCF_011630105.1 Anneissia japonica
CATATCCTACGTGTTTTGTCTATTATATTTTTCGCCGGTGTATAGGCTAGGCCCTGTCTACCTAAATAATGTCATTGTGTATAGCTAGGCCTAGCCTAGACTTTGTGATGTAACTTTAGTATAGGGGACCTGGCTGGCAAGCCCTTCCCACCCCCAAGCTAGAGGGCCTAGCTAGGCTGTCCATATATGAGTCCACATATACACCAGAACATAATGTCATTGTCAAAATATTGAATTCCAACATGATGGAGTGCATTACAATTCAAAGCTGTTTTCTGTTTCTCAAGCATAAAATACTACACAATTTAATGGAAGTGGATATATTTACGTCGTCGTAAAGAAATCAACGATATATTTACGTAAATGAACGTATGCACAGTCATACTTTAACAAACTTGCATTTTCAGCACTCGATATTTGCGTGGCCTGCCATGGCCGCGGTGATTCCCCCAAGTTCAGCATGGCACTTTAAATTAATTTATAATTTTGTTTTTTATTTTTTATTAAACATAATTTAATTTTCTACAACAGCACAGTATGTAGTTTAATCATTAAATAAATTATTAAATCATTGTGTTAAATTTTCAAATAAAAGTGATACTGTATTATGAGCTGGAAATTTCATCTTTACTGATTTGATTACGACGACGTAAATATATCCACTTCCTTATTTAATATCAGTATAGGCCTACATCTTTGTGCAGCCTACTGTATATTGTCGATCTTAATTGTGAAGTTAAACATTTTCTTTATTTCTTCTTTATGTTGTTTTTTTTGTCAGGAGTAAAAAAAAAACCAAAAAAAACAAAAACATGTCATCCATAGGCCGTTATTAATGGAGCTACTGTAAGTATTGGCGAAGATGGACACGAAAACTTAAAATTCAATATCCATTATCAGATCACCAGTCCTGAGCTGCAGTATGTGCTACCTGCCAACGTACCAGTACTTTCGATGGAGGCATTATAATAATTTTGATTGGTTCTTGAAGATGGTCTTGTGCAAACAATTGGTGAGTTTTGTTGTGAAAACAATAATAATAAGTGAATACATTATTAAAGCGAATAGTAATATACAGATATATAATGCGGTTGGGATTCCATTTCATCACTTGTCACAAGTTGATCAATGGTAAGGATTAGATGATGTACGCGTAAAATTAGATTTCATAATTCCATGATATAATATTTATGCTAATGACAGTTATAATTAAAGCATA
>NW_022701462.1:1245-1476 GCF_011630105.1 Anneissia japonica
CTTTTATTTTAATAGGATTTGATAAACCTACTTTCATTAATATATTTAACAAAGTAATTATACACAGCTTGAATAACTGTTTGTGTACCTGTACAGTAGTGTGCTGAATTTGTGATGTGCAGCCTGAGTCACCTTAACAGACTAAATTATTTAAACTTGCACAAAGCACCTCATTTAAACTTATCACAGAACAAAAATTTCAAAATACATCAACTACTTCATGTGATGGAA
>NW_022701463.1:0-1056 GCF_011630105.1 Anneissia japonica
TTAAATTTCTTTTACATCTAATAGCAAGTACCATACATTCATTCGCCACTTACAGAATAGCAAGGCGGGAACAATGCTGCAGATTTGCTTATTTTTATTTCTCGATTTACAGGTATGCCATACATGTTTCAAACACAGATGCCCGGGGACTAAATTAGAAAACATGGACTGTTGCGTTCTAAACGAAGCAAGAAACCTGCGAATACAGGATTGTATGATACGCCTGCACTTTCACCTCGAAGTTGCTCACCCCGGTTCACCCATTTCGCACGTTTGCACTATAAATAAAACACCCTTTCTTTTAAACGGCGCCGAATGTTCTTCCATTTACAAGAAACTACATTGTTAAGCTCTTCTGCTCCATGGGCTTCAGCTGAATTGCATTTTTTTTTTGTTTCGTCATGAAAGGCCAATGTTGGTAACAGGCCTAGCAACATCACACATTTAGGCTATGAATAGACAGTGCAACCACCGCGTCTGAAACTCAAGCCCAGACTATCAAATTTTATTTGACAAAAATATGTGGCATGGCTAAATATGGTCATGATGACATCACATCATGACCATATATAGGCATAAAACAGTTTTTTGTCAAAGAAATTCTGATAGTGTGTCCAGAGTTACTAGATGAGGCATAGTCCTGCGTCACGATACGAAGGTAAGCCAAATTTGGCTGACTACGCAAGAATCGGCGTACGACATCAAAGTATAGGCAGACGACATCAAAGAATAATGAACCCAATATATAAGCTACGATATCTTAAAGCAATCCCTTAGCCAGGGGTTCGATGGGTTTAAAAGAAGTTTGTCAATTAGCTGGGAGTGAGAACAATTAAAAAAAAATCGAGGGAGTAAAGCGACCGAGAGGTGGGGGTGGGGGGGGGGGGGGGGGGGGGAGGTAGAGTGTGTGTGGGAGCGGTGGATCCCCTCCCACAATAGAAAAAAAAGTTCATTTTGGGGTTTTAAGTTTTGGTGCATATGCCTACCTGTGAAACAATTTTACTTGCAGAATTCTTATATAGAGTAATACTCCAAGAAATGAGATATGACATTGTT
>NW_022701464.1:0-604 GCF_011630105.1 Anneissia japonica
TATACTCTATATAGATTTTATATGTTCTTATAGAGATAATCCCTATAAAATTGTTATAATACATTAAAAAAAAAAATACAGGTAAGGACGATAATTTTTTATAGAATAAATATAGAAATTTTATAGTTTTATTATAGAGAACTTGTCATATCATTTGTATAGAATATTCTATAGAATTTCTATAGAATATGCAAGATGTAAAACATGTTGGTAGGACTATACTGGTCAGACACGAATGTGTCAATAAAATATTGAATGAAACAAAAAAAAATTAAAAACATATAAATTACATTAAATATATGTATATAGTATGTTATAGAATTCTATAGAAACTAGTTCCTCTATAAAACAATTTTATAGAAAATACTAATTTCTGTAGAAATTGATTAGTCTCTATAGAAGGTCTATAAAGTTCTATAGAATTTTTTATGTATGGGAAGGTGTCCGGGATATTAAGTAGATCCTGATAAACGATCATGAGAAATTTGTTGGCGCTTCATTTTGACTTTATAATGATGATGTGATGATCATTTCTGGCTATCTAGCGGGTACTATATTTCCTCAAATTTTCTCACCTCAGCCCCAACTGATGGTTGTGAAATCT
>NW_022701465.1:0-530 GCF_011630105.1 Anneissia japonica
GGAGCCTTTGTGTGCTCTATTGGGTGTGAGCCTAGCGCCGCCCTATATATATATTTAAAAAAAAATAAATAAATAAAAAAAAAAATTGATGTCCTAATTATAGGGGTTATCCCCGCCAAGGAGCCTTTGTGCGCTCTATTGGGTGTGAGCCTAGCGCCGCCCTTTTGATACGAAGTTTCTTGCTGAAGATGACATCTGTAATTAGTGTGGAATATGTGGAGCACTTACACAGACTGTTGTTTGCGATGTAAAAAAAAAAAAAAGGCATTGATCTGAAGTTGATTTAATAGAACATTGTTGGACTGTTTGCGAATCGTTGATTATGAAGATATTATTGCATCCTGTTTGATCAACAGATGATCTTTTTGCTTATACCATTTGAGCATTTGGACAAAAAAAAACAAAAAAAAAAAAAAAAAACATTCGTTGAACATTATATTTCTTTGTATTGTATTGTTGAACTTGTGTTAATGTTATACTGCTTGTAGGTAAATTTTGTTAAAAATTTAAGGGAGCCATGTGATGAATAT
>NW_022701466.1:0-547 GCF_011630105.1 Anneissia japonica
AGTTGTTTGAGGTTATCGTAATCCTTTTCAATTTTCTTGGACACACACCACCTATCAAATAATCTTTCTTTACTCCTAGCAAATTCTAGGTGGGTTTGATCACTTTCCTTTTTTGTGTTTCTAAATTTTTGCCTATAGGCTTCGGGGACTAGTTCATATGCCTTTAGAATGACCTCTTTAACTAGATCATAACATGAACTCTGTTCTATGGATAACTGGGTGTAAGTTTCCTTAGCTTTACCTATTAATACACTCTGTAGAAGCAAAGTCCAGTTTTCTTTTGGCCATTTTAAATTACTGGCAATTTTCTCGAAGTGTAAGAAAAATTTATCAACTTCTTTTTCCTGGAAAGGAGGAACAAGCCGGATATGTTTGGTCACATCAAAATTATGACTTGGATTAGAAAAAGTTTGACTTACCTGTACTGCATTAGCTAATTCAATTTCGCGCATTTTTAATTGAAACTCTCTCTCCTCCCTCTTTTTTTGCATCTCTCTTTCCTCTCTCTCTTTTTGCATCTCTCTTTCCTCTCTCTCTTTTTGCAACT
>NW_022701467.1:0-1312 GCF_011630105.1 Anneissia japonica
TTTTTTAAAGTTATTTTGACAAACCCAGAAAATTAAGGCGTGCGTTGGATAGTAACTGTTATTGATGTAAGTAATACATACACCTACCAATATCAAACAGTGGTACTTGGAAAAAAAAAACTAACAATATTTTGAAATTTTGACCAATTCTATTTCGGTAACGGAATTACACAGAAATTTTCAATTTCAATTTTGATCACGGAACATAAGATTCCGTCTGAATATTATAACCAATTAGCATTAGTGACTGGTATCACAGTCTGGACATAAGGTGTGGCTAAATTGTTAATGAAAGTTTGCTGCTCATATATTTATGGTTTATTTGTATTTGATTGGTTTTGTTTGGTAACGGAATTACGTGACACGGTAACGGAATTACATGTCCGATTACTGATTAGAATAAAATATCAAACCATCGAAAAAAGAATTGGAAATAATCTTTAGTGTATACTTATAGATATGCATCATATGATTTTAAGCTACTTTAACCAAGTATAGTAGGCATAGGCAGTATTGGCTGTGCAAGTTTTATTTTGGTGTCATTTTAATAGGCTCCACTGGACATAAGTATCAATCTGAATCAATGCTAAGGAGGAATATGGGCAGTATATTTAGTAATAGTGAATTAAGTTCTATTAACTGTATTCCTATGACTTAATGTAATTCCGTTACCATGTAATTCCGTTACCAAATGTAATTCCGTTACCAGGTTTTCTACAAAACTAGCGAAGATCAAAGAAAACTGTTGAGTGATAATGGTAAAGGTGTGACTAGTAAGAGAATATAAAGTAACTTGAGTTTATGGACATTGGTTTGCTCTCAGAAAAACATTAATCCTTTTTTTGGTAACGGAATTACGGCGTGATATTACCCAATATCTGTGCCAACTTGCTGTTAAAATTGTAAGATGCCATGTCCGACTCTATCTCAACATTTGAGTTCTAGGGACCATTAAGTCAAATATTCAGAATAATTAAAGTCAGGAAGGGTTAAGTTAAGCATAATTGGGGATTATTTTTAAATTTAGCCTTTTTTTATTTAAAATTCTGAAGCATATGCTCAAATATACCAGTGGTTTTTGAAGAATATGAATTAATAAGATTAAAATTTCACTTCGAACCAAATTCTACATATGTTTCAGCTCTGAAAATGAAACCCAAGTTTAGATACAAGTGGATTACATTTTTGGTGGTTTTGGCCTTCCAATGTGGAATTGCCCAAATATATATATATATATATATATTTATATATATATAAAATAGCCGTAATTAACAATGTTAAATTATATATAAATCATCATCATCAATGATGA
>NW_022701468.1:0-711 GCF_011630105.1 Anneissia japonica
ATATACAAGCACCTCAGTCTCAAAGTGATACCAACATCACAAGTAGGTTTAGCAACTCTGCAGCTGTGAAGGCAGAGAGTACGTGCTTGTCATCCATTGTACCAGTAATGGCCAACTATGGCAAGAGAAGTGTGTTGACATATGCCTTACTTGACGAGCAGTCGGATGCTTCTTTCCTGACAGATGACTTGAAGGTGAAACTTGGAGCAAATGGAACAAGTGTAGACCTAGAAATATCCACTGTATTGACTGCTGGCAAGGTGAGGTCAGAAAGAGTTCACGGTGTGACCATAAGAGGATTGAATCATTTTGACGTCGTGCAAGTACCAGTTTTATATACCAGGAAGAGTATCCCAGTGATAGTTTCACAGATTCCTACTCCAGACAACATTAAAGTTTGGCCTCAATTAAAGTTTGGCCTCACTTACAGCATCTTAAATCTGAATTAAGTCCACTCCTAAATGTACCGGTAGGGCTTCTTATTGGTGCTAATTGTCCCAAAGCCTTAACACCCACAGACGTGATTCCCGGTGCTTCAGATGAAGATCCGTATGCTGTGAAAAGAGTACTTGGATGGGGTGTTGTAGGTATGAGCAAGCATGGAGAATCGAAGTTGTGTACAACATCCTTGAGGACTGCCACTAATGTATCCGAAGTGATAGAGGCACTTCAAAGTGATTTCGTCGACCTGGGAAACTTAAAGAATGATGG
>NW_022701469.1:0-4266 GCF_011630105.1 Anneissia japonica
TTCTGTTAAGCATAAACTTGCTCCCAGTTTAACTGCTTGCATACAATATTTTCTGTAGAGTAAAAGGAGTGAGATTTAGTCACACTTCAATTATTGCATTCTTTTACAGGACTAATGAAAGTAGTAAGCCCAAACTCATCAACAAAATATTGGCCACACTAATATCCTTGCCGAGTTCATATAGCTAGAACCATTAGCAAAATTCATCTGAGAGATAGACAAAATGAGATCAACAATAATTAAATTTAAGTTAAATTATAAGCCGTAACATTTATAGGACTTAGGCAAAAAATGAAAAATATGTTTTTCTGAGATGTAGATATACATTTAATAAAGTGAAGGATTGAAAATGAGGGGCAGCAATGAGACCATCGTATTACATACTGACCTAATAAATTGCCTAAAACATTTCAATAAAACACATTTTATTGATATAATGTCCTAATAATAAGATTATTATAACAAAGTTACTTGTAATTTCATTGGGTATCTTATTAATGTGTGGACAGACATGTGTGTTTTTAGAACTCACTAGCTACTTTATCATTGATTTGAGGGTTTTTTTCTAGATCAAGTGCAGTCTGTGAGTGTCAGAGATACGGTAGTCCTAATTTATTGAAAAACACATTACGTAAATGCATGTAATCTGCAATAATAACAAAATAAACAAATAATAATAAAATAATAAATAAATAATGATATAAAAATAATAGATTATACAAGTCTGGAGAGTTTTGAGGATTTTAAAAATTTTTCTCTTTTAAATTGTTTCATAAATTTTTGTGTTACTTTTTTTTAAATAATTTAATTTAAAAAAACAAACCTAACACTTATTGTTTAAATCCCTGATTTAAAAATGATTTTTTTATGTATAAACTTTCTTTTTAAAATATTTTTATATGTATTTTATTCATTGTACATTGTTTGATATATTATACCATGGCAAAATGAATATCCCTTTGGATAATAAAGTATTTTTTAATTGAATTTGAATTTAAATGAATTGGCAAATTGTGGAGTACTTTGAAACAAAGTGCACTATGAATACTGGACATTGAGGATGAAATTGGCGTGATCAGAATTTAATTTGCAGGATTACACTGAGAAGTAATCTAACTTATATTTGTGTAGAAAATTGCTGGTAGAGAGGTAGGCCTAGGTGTGCAAAAAAAGGCCAAGGTTACTGCATAATAATATATAACCATCTATGTTGAAATATTGGAGAAAAAACCTAAATTAAATTAGGCCAAATAAAAAAATACTTGTTTAGCAACACCTCTTTAAAATTAAATACTTATGTTGGGAGGTGATTTTTTTTTTCAATTAATATATAGTATGAATAATCCTTGTTAGATCAGATGCTACATAGCAGTGCCATGCCTAGGCACAACTTACATACCCACTCAACTCAATAGCGGATCCAGAAATTTGAAATAGAGAGGGCCCAGGGATGGACCAATCCACAGGTTGTGGGTCTGTACACATCAGCCCCACCACGGTTTTGGCTAAGGCGAGAAAATTTATGATTATTGCACCTCTAGATGATTGGAAATGGCACTCTCAGCACTCTCAAAATATATAAATATATTTTATTATTATTATTATTATTATTAATAGTTTTATTATTAATAGTTTTATTATTACTAATATAATTATTATTATTATCAATAGTGTATCCTTGTATTCTTGTATAATTTTCCTTTCTTGCCTATTTTTTTTGTTATTTTGAAAACTTTAGGTGGAGACCAGGCCAGCTGGGCTCGCCCTTAAATCCACCACTGTTTCAAAAAATTTAAAATTTTTAGTTTTAATCAAAAAACACACATGTGTTGTACAACCATAATTAAAGCATAGCGTAATCTATGAATGAATGAATAAAAATATGAATATATAAATGAATGAATAAAAATGAATGATTAAAAATAAATGAATAAATAAAAGCGAATGAATAAATAAAAATGAATGAATGAATAAATGAATGAATGCATTATTAAATGAATAGATGAATGAATATGTGATTGAGTGAGTGTGTGAATAAATAAATGATTTAAATAAAGAAGGAATGAGTGAAAAAATAAGTGAGAGTAAATTAGTGAGAGAATGAGTGAGTAAATGGATGAATTAATAGATGGAATATTACTATTATTATTATTATTATTATTATTAATATTATTATTATTGTATCCTTTTATCCTTGTATTATTTCCCTTTTTCCCCATTTTTTTTTTTTTAATTTTGGAAACTTTAGGTGGGGACCAGGCCAGCTGGGCCCCTTTCAAATCTTCCACTTTTCCCAAAAAAAATATTATTTTTAGTTCCAATCAAAAAATACACATTTGTTTTATAACCATAATTATTAATATGAATGAATAAATAAATTAAGATGAATAATTGAAAATGAATAAATGAATGAATAAATAAAATCAAATGAATAAACGAAAATGAATGAATGAATAAATGAATGAATGAAAAAAATGAATGAATTAATTAATGAGTGAGTGAGTAAATAAATGAATTAATGCATGAATAAATGAATGGATGAATGAATAAGTGAGTGGGTAAGTGAATGAATGAATGAACGAATGATTAAATGAATGAATGAATGCATAAATAAATAAATGGATGAATGATTTAGTGATTGAATGAGTGGGTGAATAAATGAATAAATAAAATAATGAATGAATGAGTAAAAAAAAATGAGTGAGTGTAAATGAGTGAGAGAATGAGTGAGTAAATGGATGGACGAATGGATGGAATATTATTATTATTATTATTGTTATTATTAATAATAATAATAATAATAATAATTATAATAATACTTTTATTGTTACTAATATTATTATTATCACTATTGTATCCTTTTATCCTTGTATAATTTTCCTTTTTTTCTCCCTTTTTTGTTATTTTGTATACTTTAGGTGCGGAGTGAGCAAGCAAACAAGAACATCCCTAAAATAATCAATATCTGATTTACAGTTTTTTTAAATATGATTATTAATTATTATTATTTTTATTATTATTTTTATTATTATTTTTATTATTATTTTTATTATTATTATTATTATTATTTTTATTTTTATTATTTATTTTTATTATTTATTATTATTATTATTATTATTATTATTACTATTATTATTATCATCGTAAATATCTAAATACTATTAAAAATATTATAGGCCTAGAAGAAGTAATTAAAAATATCAGAGCAGATGACACATTCAATTACCTGTATGATTAAAATTGATTATTAAATTATCAATATTTTCAAAGTTACCATGGTGGGGCTTAGGTGGTCAAATTTCCTCCCTGAACCTTTCTTTTTATTCCTTTGCCAAGGCTAGTTTTCAACTGATAACATTAATACCAATAACCAGTTAGCTGCACTGAGCAGTAAATCTAATAAATAATGTAGTATTTAAACCAGTCTTGGACTAGGAAGGGAGGGAGGAAGGGAGAGAGTGTGGGGAGGGGGGCTAGCCTAGGCTTGGTTAGGTTGAACCTCTGTAATAAAATCGAGTCTAGGCTATGCCTAGGCTAGAGGCCTATGTCTACATAGGGCTCTATAGTACTAGTAGGCCTTTTAAACCTATATAGGAGACTAGTAGTAGAAATAGTGAATTCAAATAGGCCTGCACTGAGAACACCAAGGAGGTACTATTAGGGGGACCCACTATGACACTTAAAGTAGGGATCCTCTTGTCAATTCTAAATACCTAGGCCATTCACCCCTAAGCCAGAGGCCCGGCTTTTTCCCACACATGATCGAGCCGAAAGTTGTTCCTAGGCCTAAACTAGGTAATATGCCGAGGGCCTTGGTCTAGGCCTAGGTTGACTGAACGTTAGTGTTTTTTTAAAGCATTAGAGTTAATATAAGTGTAAAATTTTAGAGAAAGACATGATATACATACCTGTATACGTACTATTTTGAATCCAAAAACCCTGTAAATGCGTGTGTTTACAGTCATAATTCAGATGAATTCCAAAATGGCGTATTTTAGAAATTGGTTTAAAAATCTAGGCTGGTTCCCGGCGTTTGAGGCTGTTCCAGTATAGTAATTAAACTATTGTAATCTGGTTGTTTATACAATATACAGGACGACATAAGCCAGATTAGGATTATATAACCCTCGCATATTGCATTTTACAAGGACAGTCACCAGTCCTACATATATGAATATGATGACAGTAGAATAATGGGGTGCACTAAATTTGAATGATTATTATAAAAAAAAACTCTTCTTCCTCCTCTTTCCCTTGCTCACTACT
>NW_022701470.1:0-1058 GCF_011630105.1 Anneissia japonica
TTGATAGTTTAAAGCAGTTTCGATTTGTGACAGTAATAATTATGTTTAATAATAGAAAAATAATGATAACAATACTTATGGGCATAAAGGTAATTTTAAATATACAGTAATATAAGTGTGTTTAAATAAGCAGTGAAAGGCCTATTTTAGTGCAAGCAGCATTCCGTGACGATTCATGATTTATTTCTTTAGGCACGAGCGCCAAGGATATGCCAATCGGCAAACCTAATCAGTATTCCAGGTGGCATATCCGTCAAACAACAGGGGACTGATTTTACTAGTACACCAGGGTAACCCCCTACTCTTCTCGAAGGATGTACTGGGTTCTTTAAAGTGCACACGGGACAAATGCATACACTGGGCCTACGGTTTAAAGTCCTTGTCGGAGAAGAATTGCACAATCGGAACCATTGGCGAGTGAGCCGTTCGAACCAGCTCCAGGGGGAGGATTTACGGGAGCCCCCCCCCCCTTCCACCTTTTTTTGGGAGGTATTGGTGTGAACAGGGCTTAAATCAATGTATTTATTTAAATTCAAAGCTTTTCTTGTAAATGATATGTTTAATATTCAAATTTTTAGTGTGTCCTAAAACTAGATGAAAAATATGTGGATGGCGGTCAAATTATTAATTATATAACAAAGAGGAAGAAAACAAATCATAATATTTTTTAAAGTACTGTAATTTTAAATTACAGTATTCTATTTTTGTTTTCATACTAGCATTTAAAGAACAGTATGTGGTTTTATAATTAAGTAATTAGTCAGCTCGGAAAATTAGCTTTTAATGTTAATGATACTAATATTGATATAACTATGCATGCGAAGCACATTCGTTTAAGTTATTAGCAGAGTTTAGTTGAAATGCATATCTATATAATATTCAACTTTATTCACAAGGGGCTGGAATATTGTCAAACAGCGAATTTAATGACTTTTACCAATTGACAAGCACACTTACCGGCTCCGGTACAAGTTTCAATCGCATTTTAATAATTCACTTATTACATACATACATACATATATACAGGCCTATATATACATATATATATATATATATAT
>NW_022701471.1:0-1226 GCF_011630105.1 Anneissia japonica
GCAAGTAAATTCATCAATTTGACATCTTACCGTTTCCAGCGCAGAATGGTAAGCGGAAGGTCAGTTGAGATGGAGGTACATAGGTACAACTTGTTGTTTTGACACTTGGCTCCCTGCAACTTGAGGTCTATGACAAAATTTAATTCAAATAAATCAGACAGAGAGAGCAGTATTTACTTACAATAAAAATTACAGGAAGGTGTAAATGTACAATAGCTTTGTTGAAGGGAGGGCAACATTAGCATGTAAGAAAGACAGATCAGTATTTCTTTACAATAGAAGCAGTTTCTGTTGCAATAGAAACAGTCACCTTTGTCCAGATGCTGCACAGGCTTTGACAAGTATAAGTGCATAACAATATATAGAGGGCAGTATTTTTTTTACAACACAAAGGTTCACTGTTAATAAAGAACTTACCAGTGACAGCAAAACTGCAGTCATCTATCTTGGGCTTTTGACCCTTGTCTGCTACTGTGACCTTTATAGAAAAGAAGACCAAATTTAAATCACTGTCAACTACTGTTATATAATATTTGTTAAGGAAGTAGACAAATTCAACTTGTCCTAGTGTAATGAAATCGTGGATAGGCCTCTGGTACAAAAGTAAAAATCCCCTGCTTGTTTTTCGAATGAGCATACCTAATCCAAGGACTTATTTCAGGGAAAACACTTTGACATAATACAACCAGGAACAAAAAGATTTTGATGGTTGAGTACACAATATGGTTACCATTAGGTTTTAACCAATATAGATGCAGTGTCGGTATAAATAATGTTCTGAAGGGTTTGGAATGGACCTCATGGTCTTACGATCTGTTCTCATGACCACAAATAGCTCCACGTGCTAAGCCTCATAAAGCAGTGGCAGATCCAGTAATTGAGCCCAGGAAAGGACTTTCACAGAAGAATAGAGCATACTTCCCATCCTGTAGGTGGCTTGAGAAAATAAAGGATTTGAGAAAACTTACCTCCATTTGGAGTTCTTCCAATGACCAGCTGTTAGCTTGAGCAACGAACTGCCTGGTTGCTGTAATGTATGCTTCTGGGATAAACATTCCACCTAGCCATACTTGCAAATTCTGGTGAAAAAAAACGTGTAGACTGCATCATTTTAAACATTATCATCATCATCAACTGATCATTACCATTAACAAGGTAACGGTAAGAGACTTACATAGCACATAATAGATAGTCTATATAGGGAAAACAAAAACACTATTCTAGTA
>NW_022701472.1:0-784 GCF_011630105.1 Anneissia japonica
TCAGAGTTAGCGAGTACTTTCGACTATAAGCTATAGCTTGATAAAGACTTATAGTCGAAAGTACTCGCTAACTCTGAAAATAAATTTTGTGGCATATATCTGATACCATCTGACTCGTTATTTACTATATATATATATTATAGTAATAGATGGAAAGGATAAAAAATTCACACATACTTAAACACCTTAACGCAAACAGTAAATGTAAAAGGTTGTCTGATAAGAAATGTTTCTCTGTACTGGATATTGATAACAATGAAATCAAATTGAAAATCAAAGAATCCCTTTACATAAAATGGAACAATTCTGATCTTAATTTGCAAATTAAACATGTTAACTTAAAGCTTATTTAAATATACACGTAAGCAATAGTTATTATGCAAGCCCTTGTTACCTTGCATTTAACTATAGCTTCACAACCTTTTGTCAAACAAATCAATGTACCCATGATTATATATTCTACATAATAATTAGCTACACTTGGTACATATTACAGACTTACTATTGCTTTACTAACCTTTGGTTAAACAAATCATGGTATTCAATTATATATTCAGAATAATAATTAGCTACATTTAGTCCAGATTTTAGACTTACTATAGTTGGTCAAACTTATTGTCAAACAAATCAATCTATCTATTTCCTTTATTGTTATTCAGCATAACAATTACCTATATATATATAGTCTACATGAAAAGTATTTGGTTCATTTCTGTTGGGTTTTTTTGTTAACTGATGATGGGTTGAAGGTAACCCGAAACATGTCTTCCATTAAATCTTTTGT
>NW_022701473.1:0-621 GCF_011630105.1 Anneissia japonica
AAAATTACATTTTTGACTCAACTTTTTAACATTGTCACTTTTTGCACAAAAGTGCTTATCTCGCAAAGTTAAGCACTTAGTGCAATTTTTTGACTTTCAGCCATATTTTGAGTACTTTTCCGAAAAACTTCAAACTTTTAATGGAATAGTGTTTGTTTCAGGCTATCTCACCGTGCCTAACAAAAAAAATTACATCTCGCCGAGTTGAGCACTTTGTGCAAATTTTTGACTTTCCGCCATATTTCGAGTACTTTTCCGAAAAACTTCAAACTTTCAATGGAATAGTGTTTGTTTCAGGCTATCTCACCGTGCCTAACAAAAAAAAATTATTACATTTTGACTCAACTTTTTAACATTGTCACTTTTTGAACAAACGTGCTTATCTCGCCGAGTTGAGCACTTAGTGCAAATTTTTGACTTTCCGCCATATTTCGAGTACTTTTCCGAAAAACTTCAAACTTTCAATGGAATGGTGTTTGTTTCAGGCTATCTCACCGTGCCTAACAAAAAAAATTACATTTTGACTCAACTTTTTAACATTGTCACTTTTTGCACTAAATGCTTATCTCGCCGAGTTGAGCACTTAGTGCAAATTTTTGACTTTCCGCCATATTTCGAGTA
>NW_022701474.1:0-567 GCF_011630105.1 Anneissia japonica
GAATTTTGAAGAACATAAAATTCATTAAAACACTTCAAATGTCGGGAAAGCTCAATTCCCGCCATCTAGGAATTAAAATTTTCCTGGGGGAGAACCCCCGGACCACCCTTTTTTTTGGGATTTATCGATTTATGGAAAAAAAAATTACGCATGCAACTACTCATTTGTTTATGTATGTATACACACATAAAATAAAAAATGAGAAAAATTTACCAGACCTTTTTAAAGAGGGGAAAACCTTGAATTTTGAAGAACTTTAAAAGTCATTAAAAGACATTTCAGAAGTCAGGTAAGCTCATCTCCTGCCATCTAGAAATCGGAATTTTTCCGGGGAACCCGGACCCTTTATCTTTGGAGTTCATTGATTAATTGAATCATTTTCAAGGGGTGGGGGGGAACCTTAAATTTTGAAGAATTTAAAAGTCATTAAAAGACACCACAAAAGTCGGGGAATGCTCATTTCCCGCCATCTAGGAATCAAAATTTTCTCGGGGAAGAACCGCAGGACCTCCCCACCCCCACCTTTCTTTTTGGGATTTATCGATTCATGGAAAAACTACGTATGCA
>NW_022701475.1:0-753 GCF_011630105.1 Anneissia japonica
GAAATATGGCGGAAAGTCAAAAATTTGCACTAAGTTCTCAACTCGACGAGATAAGCACTTTTGTGCAAAAAGTGACAATGTTAAAAAGTTGAGTCAAAATGTAATTTTTTTTTTTTTTGTTAGGCAAACTGAAACAAACACTATTCCATTGAAAGTTTGTTGTTTTTCTGAAAAGTACTCGAAATATGGCAGACAGTCAAAAAATTTGCACTAAGTGCTCAACTCGGAAAAAAGCACTTTTGTGCAAAAAGTGACAATGTTAAAAAGTTGAGTCAAAATGTACTTTTTTTGTTAGGCAAAGTGAGATAGCCTGAAACAAACACTATTCCATTGAAAGTTTGAAGTTTTTCTGAAAAGTTCTCGAAATATGGCAGACAGTCAAAAAATTTGCACTAAGTGCTAAAATCGGCAAGATGAGCACTTTTGTGCAAAAAGTGACAATGTTAAAAAGTTGAGTCAAAATGTACTTTTTTTTTTATTAGGCAAAGAAAGATAGCCTGAAACAAACACTATTCCATTGAAAGTTTTTCTGAAAAGTACTCGAAATATGGCGGAAAGTCAAAAATTTGCACTAAGTGCTCAACTCAGTGAGATAGGCACTTTTGTGCAAAAAGTGACAATGTTAAAAAGTTGAGTCAAAATGTAATTTTTTTTTTAGTTAGGCACGGTGAGATAGTCTGAAACAAATACTATTCCATTGAAAGTTTGAAGTTTTTTGGAAAAGTACTCGAAATATGGCGGAAAGTCAAAAAT
>NW_022701476.1:0-2234 GCF_011630105.1 Anneissia japonica
GGTGGGTGTTGATGAACCTATACAAGAGGACTAAGCTGAAGTACAGTACTGAATTGTATACAGTGCAAGGCTATAACTACAGGAAACTAAATATTTGGCATGGGAGAATACCAGTAATGGCTCCGGTATTGTGGGTACTAGTCTTCACTGTTGGTCCACAACATTAAGCAACTGCAATTACGGCATATAGATTGGTGGACTCGGACCTTTGCACAGTTGGCCATGGTGAATATTTAACAGGAGAGAAAATTTTAGAAATGGGCCTGAAGTGACAGCGGCATAGATAATACAGTAATTGAGTTGCACTTATTTGGTTCAGAACTGTATTTATAATAGAAATGCAATCTTTTTTTTTAAAAAAGCTTGTACTTGAAATTTAGCTGCTAGCACCATTCAGTGCTACCAGGTGCGTACTATAGGAGAGCCATACAATCCAGTTTAAACTAGTAGCAGAAGCTTTTCTAAGGGTGTGGGAGCAAGTTCCTCGAAACCGCTTTCATCTTACCCTCTCTTGTGCTGTAATTTGCTGAGCAAAAATATTTACTTTGTAGTTAGAAATCGAATCGCCCTCATTTCACTTGCTATTTCCCCCTTCAGTCATCACTGAGCTCTACACTTGCAAGAAAACTACAGTGACCCATCTACAGCAAAATAAGTTTTATTTTCTACAGTTGTATACAATACTATTCATCACCGTAGTTTTTAAAATTTCCCAAACTGAAAGAAAAAAATGTCCGAATGACCCCAATTTGATACAAAGTTCAATGTAGTTTAGACGGGTATTGCTTCATGAATACATGGAATTATGCAAGGCATCTAGGTCTTCCTCGCGTTGCTTTTTTCTTGCCTGAAAAAAAAAATTCCGTAATCTCTTAAAAATAATCATTACAGTACTGTATGTACTACTAAAGTCCTTAAAATAAAAAAATGTACAAATTATTCCATTATTACAATGGAATCTTTTTCAGAAAAACGAGGTTTAATGTCGGTCAAAAGCGAGTTCCAATCTTTTACGCTAGTAATTGTGTATTAAAAGATACAACATAGTACTATGGCTGCATTAGGACGATATGAATCAGAAGAGGGGACTCTAATACTACTGTAGTAAAAGATAACTTTGTACTACTATGGTTCCACTAGGACAATGTAAATCAAGGGAGGGAACTGGACGATATAAATTCAGGGGAGGGGAGTTGACAAGCACTACCAGGAGACCTTATTTGATTTTGATGCGCATTGTCCTGTGTGACAGTCGGCAGGGCCCCACCAAATTAACACAAATCAACTATAATAATTTAAACCCATTCCATATAACCAAATGAACCCAAGCCTGCTTAACACTAAAAATTTCCTAATTTGGAAGCAGTTTGGTTTCCATCCCTCACTGTGCATTTCGCTTGTGTCCTTCATTGCTTCTCTCCACCAATATAAATATAAAAATATAAATGGGAGGGCTTAGGGCCCTGTGGCTTCATTAAATTGGGTGCCCTTAGTGGTTCAAAAGAAAGGCCTCATCGTCAGAGTCCTTTTAGGTGCTAACATGAGATTGTGTATCAACAAGTACAATGCCTAAGTTAGAAAATTTTGCCTAGGTTTTCAAAAAAAAAAAAAATACAGTATCAATAGTCTCAGGTTTAGTTTTAGTTTGTGTATTTATGCAGTATAGCACCTATTCCACATGCTTAAGTGTTGCTGCTGGTAATCAGCGCAGGAGAAGGCAACTCCACTAGGTAAGAGAGATTTGTTGAGGGGAAAAAAAAAAAAAAACAATAATAAAATAGTTATATCAAATGTTGGCCTTAATTGGATAGGTCTTTCTAAATTAATAGTTCGGACGACGACGAGATACAAAAAACACCATCCTTGGGTCAAAATGCCCTGTATGAGCGTCTAGCGGCTTATTAAGAAAATTATTGCAATTCCCATTGGGAAGGGGCACTCCCCTCCTACAGCCCTTGGATGACACGTAGTAAAAAGTAAAACACTTGCCCTGCCGTCACTGGCAGCTGGGTCTAGGGTGCCGACAATTTTTGGCATGTGAAGTATTTGCAAATACATTTTAAGCTTGCCAAAGTCGAATCCAAAATGGCATTAAAAAATTGTTGCCTTAGGTAAAACAACAATTTAGCATGTAAAATAAGTTCGACTGGAGTTCGGCAAGTTTAATTATATTACTGTGATCAGTAATTCTGTTTTTTCATGTACATACTTTGTCTTTTTTATATTCTTCATAT
>NW_022701477.1:0-812 GCF_011630105.1 Anneissia japonica
TCTATAGAACTATCTCTATAGAGAATGGATGGGGTCTTATATAGAGAAAAAAAATCTTGGATCAAATTCCTATAGAATTATATTTCTATAGAACTATCTCTATAGAAAATGGATGGGTCTTATATAGAGAAAAAATCTTGGATCAATTTTCTATAGAATTATTATTTCTATAGAATTATCTCTATAGAGAATGGATGGGTTTTATATAGAGAACAAAATATTGGATCAATTTTCTATAGAATTATATTTCTATAGAACTATCTCTATAGAGAATGGATAGGTTTTATATAGATAAATAATTCTTGGATCCAATTTTCTATAGAAGTCTATAAAAACTCATAAATGTCTATAGACTTTCTATAGAATTCTATAAAACATTTTACTACGGGATTTTAATTTTGAATTTCATATTTTCAGTTATAATTTCAAAATTCTGAATACACATGTCCCCAAAAGAGCAAATAAAAAGTACATTTTGAAAAATGTGTAAGTTGAGTGGGTTTTTCATGACAGGGCAGAAATAAATTAAATATAAAAATATTGTTTTAATAATGATAATATAAATAATAACTAGAATTACTCCTTTTACGCTACGTAGTAAAAGCTAGCCTCCCAGCGGTGCAATTTTGTCCGGTACAAAATGTTTAAATATTTTGAATTCTGAAAATGTAAAAGCATTTTGAATTTGTTTAGGATAGGCAAATAGGTGGGACCGAAAGGTTGGGGACAACAAAATGGAACGACGAAGTGGGGACATGGTATGGAGAAATGGGGTTGGAAAACGTGGTATGTGTAATGAGTTCCCTCCTGCG
>NW_022701478.1:0-1653 GCF_011630105.1 Anneissia japonica
AAATTACAGCAACATGTTAAGGTTTGAAATATGTTCCCTTTAGTTCATCTTAATGAGGATTTAAAGATTTTAGACCTATCGACATAAGGTAAGACCTCGAATAGAAGCCCTTGTCTTCTTTTTAGGACTCTTGAATGGGCTTCTTTTTGATATGTTTTTTTTTTTTTTATATATAGATTACTTTAGCAAAAGAGGGGGCTTCTTATTCAAAATAGAATCCTGTAAATATTTGGAATTTGGAAATACAATAATACAATATAACATTATTTTATCAACGTAGGCCTATATATCATAGGCCTATACATAGAAATCTGGATTGGCTCTGTGAATGCCGCAAAATACAAACCGTACACAAATATGTGCGCACCTATCAGGGGGCGCTAGCCGGGGGAGGGAATAGCCCCCACCCTCGTCGGGGAGAAAAACCACAATTTGTCGGGGAGAAAAAAAATTGTATATGTATTTTCTACATATTAGTAGACTCTAAAATCGATTAAATAAGCCTTTGCAACCCCTAAATTGTCAAAATTTTCGGGGGCTCCGCCCCTAGCTGGACTACGTCAGCTTTGTTCTCGTCGGAAAAATCTACTCCCCTCGTCGGGGACTTCGGACCCTCCGCCGGGCAAATCCTGGCGCCACCCCTGGCACCTATAATTATTTAGTGCTTTAATGGCACAAGGAATGAAACTAGTAATTTTCCAACTATGGAATTTGAAATTTTGTTTAATATTTTTATACCTTTAGCTTGCTATATACCGTGCAATATATTAGAGAAGGGATTATTTTCGAGATTACTTTTTGGACAGTAGCGGGGTGTAGGCTAGTTTTTTCTCGAGATTAAGCCCATTGGGCTTCTATTCGAGGTTTTAAGGTATTGACTTACTGACTGAATTTCGACCGAATAGTTTACTGACTGGTTAATATATTAGTTGATTGATTAATCTATTGATATTCAGTCAGTCAGTCATTAATTTAATTTTTGACATATTTGTTTGATCGTAAATTCCATTGCCCTTTCATTCGTTCGTCCATTTATCTATCTACCTATTAAAACTATAATTTTACTAAAATGTTTATTATTAATATTAATAGATTGTAAAAATAAAGATAAATAGACTATTAAATTGTCGGACTGCTTTTAATTGTTGCTTTAAAATTTTATTTAAAGCGCTTGGAATTCCAGCTGTCTGTCTTCTTACTCTTCGGTATGCTAGCAATAATGTACACTTCATGCAGTGTCTTCTTACGATTGCTTTTGGACTTTATGCATTGGCGGGTATCGGAATTCTTTCCAACCCGATAGACCTTTCTCCAATGTACTCTGAGATAATAACAGGTGTCGTAATGGCGATATCCAGTGCTGCTGGTTTTATTGGACCTTTCATTGTTGGATTACTAACACAAGATAATGTAAGATTATTTTTGTATTGATTATCCTGAAGATGTTTTTACCGTATTCATTATACTGTTAACGATACCATTGAGTTAGAGCCACCCTTTTTACACTAAATCTAATCTGACATCATGACCAATATATCCACGCCAAAATTGGCCCTGCCAAAAAAGGTCCGGTGGACTAAATTGGTCCACCAATTAGCCTATCCAAAATCTTACACAAGAATTGTTCATATTAATATCTTCAAAAGGTGGGTG
>NW_022701479.1:0-190 GCF_011630105.1 Anneissia japonica
TTCGTAAACCAAGGAGTGGAATGTCGCAACTCTTTATATATATGGCTCTGGCTAAGTATATCCAGTATTGTTGTTTTATTCTTTACTGATTCATGATTATGCTTTAATTGTTTTGTGTATTATTTGGATAATAGCAACGATTTCTACCGCCACCAAGGAGGTTATGTATTCACCGATGTCACTGTCTGGG
>NW_022701479.1:307-943 GCF_011630105.1 Anneissia japonica
GCACAAGTTTTTTTAGATCCAGCTGTAGGGGCGTCCCATTTTTCGTATTCCCACCATGCATTTCGGTGGAAGACAGTGGAACACTTTTTTTGTGTGGAGAACTCTATCTTGTATTTCTAGTATCTTTGGTAAATACCCAAGCAGGGTCACGCTGCTCAGTAAATGTCTGCATACTCTTTGTTATCACTTGTTCAGAGCCATATATATAAAGAGTTGCGACATTCCGGTCCTTGGTTTACGAAAGTCACGTGGTACACACCGTCCATTTTGTTTCATAATCTTCCCGATGAACACATGCAAAGTATATGTGTTACGTACATTGCATATTAATTTCACACACTTAATTGGGTTTACAACTAGGCCTACATTTTATAATTAACATCACTTAGTATGGACAGCGTATAAGAATTCATATATAATCGAATATTTTCTTCCTTAATTATATAAATTTAAATCATTTATCAGTTGCATTATTACACTGTTTACGTTCGTCATTAAAATTTTATTTTTATTTTCTCATTCGCCTAGATGCGTTCGGAAAAATATTTAAGCTAAATAAGAAAAAATTTAATTTTTTCCCGACCTTTTCTGACGATCTTTAATGGTTGGTTGAAACAATATTAGAAAATGGTTCTT
>NW_022701480.1:0-1021 GCF_011630105.1 Anneissia japonica
CTAAACACATGGTTTTATTCGTAGGCCTAGGCCTAGAGGCTAGGTCTAGCCTTGGTATCATCGTTCGTTCGTACATACGTTTATTGAGCGTTACGTACATATTAGGTCAAAGGTTAACACAATTTTAACCCAACCTCTATTTTACGAATCCCCCGATTTACGTACGCCCTCTGGTCCCGTACCGTACGTAAAATCGAGGTTCTACTGTAATTCAATAAAATCGGAATTCATTAAATTATTTATATTCATGTTTTTTTTGTGTTTTGTTATGTATGAATTTTATAAGCAATTAAATCGATTGGTTGTTTGTAATAAAGAATGCTGAATTATGTTGTCTCCGTTTTTCAATATGATTATAATAAAAACTGATGTAATAACAGTAATAATAGTAGCAATAACAACAATAATAATAAAAATAGTAATAATAATAATATACATCAATAAAATACATTAGTAGTAATAATAATAACAATAACAATAACAATAAAAATAATAATAATAATAATAATAATAATAATAATAATAATAATAATAATAATAATAATAATAATAATAATGTTCCATAGACTTATAATAATTTTACATTTAATTCGCATTCAATGTTACTTCGGAACACATTCGAATAATGCATACAATAATAAGTAATAATAATATAATAATATAAATATGATTAAATAATTTAACTGTACAGTTTACAGTGCAAGGATCACCCGAGGATCGTACGGTAGGTATTAATTGTTTATATGATGTACAATATATTATACAGTAGGGCCCTTAGATTTAGCTGCATATGATTCCATTAAATCAGCAGCCTACGGACGATAGAAAAGCAAAACCCCGAGTATCAAAAACATTTTAGATTTCCTCCCTGGATGAATAATTTACCAAAGATCTATGTAGACTTGCAATCTATGCCTTGATTTAACCTACTGAGCACTGCTCTCAAAGTACACGTACTCCAGCTAACTTTATTTTCTTTGTTACACGCATGCGTAGTACTTCATTCATGCACCAAGCACTG
>NW_022701481.1:0-618 GCF_011630105.1 Anneissia japonica
ATGATGACGGTGACTCGGCTGAATTCGATGTAATGTTTGAAGAACTCGGATACCAAGCCGATGATGATAGCGAGTAGATGGGACCTGTTCAATGGCTGACTGAAGGCGCAGACGATCCAGGGTATCAGTGGCTAACGGATGATCAAATCATCAGTGGTGTTGAAACATCGCAGGATCACGATTCATCTGATGATGAACAAGAAGTTAGTCACCTCCCAAGAGTCAACGCATCAACAGCTTTTAACGCTGCTGATGTGGCTGGAAGATAAGGGGATGTGGATTATAATCACCTAATGCAAGTGAGGAAATGGCGAGATGAAGCTGCCAAACAGAGGTTCAACAATTTAAGACAGAAGTCGATGACGGATTTTTTCCCGTATGATGTGTACTGTACAATATGGTACTGAAGATGGTGTATAAGAGACAGATNNGATGGTGGGGAAAAAAAAGAAACGCCCCCCCCCCCCCCCCCATAAAAAAAGGGGGAAAAATTAAGAAGGGATACTTTCAATTAGTATCCCTCATTTATGAATAAAGACAGAAGCGATATATCATCACAACTTGCACATTTTAAATGCGTACCGGTACATGTTCATTTGTAAAACAGTCCATTGGTTT
>NW_022701481.1:644-844 GCF_011630105.1 Anneissia japonica
TCTACACAGTATCATTTTGTCTATGTCCGTCCGATACGTTTGTTATTTGTTTGAGAAATGTCAGTCTTATGCTGGCTTTGTTTTATTGTTTGAATCATGTCCTTCTTATACGTTCGTTCCTCATATGATTTTTTTATGTCCGACTTATGTTTTCGTTATTTAATTTTTTTTAAATCTTGTCCGTCATATCGTTCATAAAT
>NW_022701482.1:0-6934 GCF_011630105.1 Anneissia japonica
TGACCCCTAAAGGATGTCAAAGTTCAAACTTTGTAGCCTGAATCTATTTTTTTCAAAACATAATTTTGGGTTACAAATGTGTGAAAGGGTGTAACTCAATAAATAAATATGATAAAATTGCATGGATAAAGCAATCCTTAATCCATAATTGGGCTAGTTATTTGATTTACATTGAAAATTTTAAATTAAAACACCGTTGACATAAATATGAGATTTTACCACACATATACTGAAAATGCATCCTGATTATTGTGTTTTCCATAAGTGCTGATATGTTTTTAGTCATATAAAACCAAAATAATTGAGAAAAAAATAAATGTTAATTTTTAGGTCATATCCACCTAATTATGGAATTGCCCATGTGTATATATATATTATTTATGTATATATATGTATATATATTGTATGTATATTTATTTATTTATATTTATATATATATTATTTATATATATACGTATATATATATATATACACGTATACATATATATACGTATATATGTATATATATACACGTATATGTATATATATACACGTATATATACATATATATACACGTATATATACGTATATATACACGTATATATACGTATATATACACGTATATATTCACATATATATATACATAATATATATATACGTATATATATACAAATATATATATATACGTATATATATTCATAATATATATATACGTATATATATACAAATATATATATACGTATATATATACATATATATATACACGTATATATATACGTATAATATGCATGCGTATATATATACACACGCGTATGTATGTACACTCGTATATATGTACACGCGCACGTGTATATATGCACACGCGTGCGTATATACATAAATATATATATATACGTGTATATATATGTGTATACGTATGTATATACACATGTATATATATGTGTATACGTATGTATATACACGTGTATATATATGTGTATGTGTATATATATATATATATATATATAAATCAAGGTAGCCGTTAACACTGTTAAATTATATACATAAATCATCAAAGAAAGGTAAATACAGTGTTCAAATAAAGGACATCGTGTAGCATAGCTCGCAACGAATGTAGTCCTGTAAATAAATGAATAAAGAAATTGTGTAATAAAATACCTGCGAACCTGCGACCTCTCGCTGTCAAGGCGAGCGTCATAACCATTAGACCAAGGAGGCTTCATGGTTAAACAGATTCAAATACCACCCGATACACTCCATTACACAATAAGTACGGCTAGAAACAAATAATAGCATACACTGAAATAGGGCCTATATACTTTTTAAGTCATGTATCATGCATAGGAACGTTGATGCCTGCAAGGCTCTGGTTCATGCTTGTTAAAAACTATAACCATGATGTTTTGAGGGGTTTTTTTTACAAAACAGACTCTTTGTCATTCTTTGCCATCATTGTTCTACAGTTTGTAGTTTGCTCTTTTAACTCTATAAAATCTTTCATTTTCTAAGTTTTGTCATTATATATCATTACTCCTGCTTTTTAATGTTACCGTTAATCCTTTATGTTATTATTATTATTGTAGTATTACATTGTTTTAGTATTCTGTTTTTATTCAGATGTTCATTGTTGGAAATTTATTATTAATTCCTATTCTCAAGGTTGTCTCTCTATGAGACCCTATAAGGTGCAGAATGAGTTAATAAGTAATTTTCGCCTAATGATGTTAACTTTAACTTTAACGTTAGTACCCAACATGCAACACGTTAATTCCGCCTCTTTTGTGAACAAATCGAAATATGCATGCACCAACCCGTAACTAACGTACTTCGAGCACGTAAAATCCTGAAATTAACGTAAGGCAAGATGAATAAATTATAATGTCATCCGTTAACGTTAAAGTTAACGTTGTGCGGCGAAGACTACGTAGTGTTTGAAAGTTTGCAAATACAACTCCGCATAACACCTTCTATTTTGTGCAGCTCTTTTTGTAGGAAAATTACACCACAAGGAGGCTATGCTTTTACTGTATAGCATAAAGAGAGTAATTCTAGTTATTAATTTCTTAATTATTTTTTAATCTGGGACTAGGCGAACAATACTATGTAACCAAAGTCATTTTTTGTATTCATTTTTCATTCAGAAGTTTGTTGTTAGAATACTTATTTGTTCTCATTGATTTTTTTGTTTGTTAACAGCAATTGGTGCCTGTTCAAACAATGCATGTCAGAATGGGGGTGCCTGTGTAAGTGTTCCCAATTCCTGTACTCCTTATACCTGTACCTGTCCATCATGTTATACTGGACCTTTCTGTGAAAGTCGTAAGTACAAGTCTGCAAAACTAGGTTACTGCTAGGTTTGTCTAAAACCAATTCACACAGATCAACAGTTCTCACTCTGACCCAGCATTTGTTAGCCAAGCAAAAGGTGAAACTGTTGCTATGGCTACCTAGTATAGCTGGTCAAACTGGTTACGCACAACTGCATAACCAAGGTGAGTTGCCTTTCACATAGACACATTAATGGGTCTGACTTGGGTCAGACACAGCATATTAATTGGTCTGACCCCCTTCTTTTTTGCTGGATTACTTTTCACCTGGCCTATCTGTCAGGAATCATTTCACAGACACGTTGCAGGGCCTCTGGCCCAACTTAATTGTTTACGACATTTTAAGGCTGAGCGAGCACCATAGTATATTGGCTTAAGATAAGAAATTTTGTTTCATTGCTTTATGACATCGTGGAAATCACATTTTTCGTGAAATTTTCGGGTATTTAAAAAAATCGGGAGATTATTAATAAAAATCGGGAGGGCGGGAGACGGCCTAAAAAATCGGGAGAAATCCGCAATTTTCGGGAGACTTGGGATCTCTGTTATTATTGTTGTCATTGTTGTTGTTGTTATTATTTTTTATCATTTTATATATTAATAATTTTATATTATAATAATAATTTTAATATTTAAAATGGACATTTCTTGATTTACTCTGTAGTTGTGAATCCTTGCAACAACAATGCTTGTCAGAATGGAGGTGCTTGTTTCCAGGTTTCTGGTTCCTGTACAGCATACACATGTACCTGTCCATCATGCTACACTGGACAATTCTGTGAAACTTGTGAGTATGAATGTTGTTTACATTCAGCAAATTAATATATTTAGTCTTAGGACTTCGTGGAAGTTTTGAACGACGGGGTGTCCTGGCCTTTCAACGATTTTGGGGGAGGGGTGGATTGCTTTTCATGAACCCCCCAACTAACACTGGTGGAAGGATGGCTCTATTACTTGAGAAGTGTTCCTTTTAAAAACAGTAGAAACAGTGGCAAATGGAAATATATAAATAAATAATGGATATGCGATATATGCCATTTTCCCGTTCTGCTAGTGACTTGATCTTGTGCAAGCGACACTAAGATAAGGCTTATAAGTCTCTCGCACACAAACTAAAACATTAATTGTGTAATTTCAGTGCTAAATGCTTGCAGCAGCAATGCCTGCCAGAATGGAGCGGCATGTGTAGCGGTGGCCCCATTTTTGTAAACTCTATTTTTGTTTACTGTGTAACTGAGCTTCCAATATAGAAAGACAGGCCAATCTTAATTGTTGTTATTATTGTTGTTGTTATTATTTTTTATCATTTTATATATTAATAATTTTATATTATAATAATTATTATAATATTTAAAATGGACATTAAATTGGTGACAATTTGTTGTTCATGTTCTCTGTTATGGAGAAGGATGACTTTTTCAGCAATTTCTTGTTGCGAAATACCTCTACTCGTGTGCGGTAGGTGGAGAATTTTATGATAATCAGACATGGTTTAGTGCGGGATTTGTTGACTCGCCACGGATATTTGATGAATTATGGTGAATTTTTATTGCTTATTTGATAGGCATCGAGCTACTATAATATGACTTCATGTAGGCTATATTTTCTACTGTCGAAATCAGCTTCCAAAACCAAAACATTTTGAATAAAACAAGAAACAAACAGTATGCAATGTAACCATCTAATTTATTTTCAAATCCTCATTCTTGAAAGTGAAATTCTACATTTTGGAAATTTTGCATTTGTCAACGCTATCAAAGTTGAGGTTGCTTCCCCTATCACAATGTATTCAAAGCATCATGAGGCTATCCAAACGAGCATTTGTCATAACAGAACGCAAATTATTTTTAATTAGTCTCATTGAACTATTATTAGGCCTATTATTATTATTATTATTAGTATTATTATTAGTTTATGGTTTAATGAAAGTAAATAATTTTTTTATTTGTTTATTCCCCGACAAAATTTACTCGTCTTCCCCAAGGGGGGATATAGCCCCCCATTCCCACCTTCATTTTCGCATATTGATGCTATAATCTTATCCATAAGGCTGGGTGATGATAGTATGTGTGTTTGAGGTTCATCGTTTTATGGAAAAAAGAATATGTATGCAATGTATGTATACCGGTACACACATAATAGCCTATTTACTGTAATAAGAATGAGAACATTTTACCTGATCGTTTTGAATGGGGAAAACCTTGAATTTTGAAGAACTAAAAAGTTGTTAAAAGTCACTTCAGAAGTCGGGAAAGCTCATTTCCCGCCATTTAGAAATCAGCATTTTCCCTTGGAGAACATGAACCAGCCTTCATCTTTGGGGTTCATTGATTCATAAAATTGTTTTCAAGGGGAAAAAACCTTGAATTTTGAAGACGGTCAGATGAAGACGATACTAGTATTAATATTCCAAACTACATTGAAAATGAATATATAAGTGTTGACGGTTTTATATCAAAATATTCTCTAAATAAAGCTATTTTTCATGTTTCTTCCTAAATTGTAGAAGCATTGTAAGAAAATTCTAGTGTTTGTTAATGTTTTACTGTTATATAAATTATCTAATTTATCATTATATATTTACAGTACCATAATATGACATTGATTTCATGTATTAATATTATTATTCTTTGTTATATTTATTCATTTACTAATATACTTATCTATACTTATACTGTGCGCGTGTCGATAATGCGTGTAATTTTGTTCTGTATTTTTACGCATTGTTCTGTATGTACGCATCAACATCTATATATATTGAAACGTATGAAAAATAGGCCTACGTTAATTTTTCATGTATAAAAATTATTTGGTTTTCAATCACTTATTTGATAATTATTTAAATTACTTGATAAATTGATTATTAATATTAAAATATTAGAATCTACTTAAGTGAACATAGTAGATAGTATATAATAGTAAGAAATAATAATATCCTCAAGATGTATTACACTGGTTAGTAACGTTACATGGTTAGTAACGTTACATGGTTAGTAACGTTACGGATTTCGACTGCTTTTATTAGCCCTGTTACCAAATAAGAATCAGAACTATTTTTGTTTTTTGCTTCAGTGTTATACAGAAGAGCAATATTTAAAATAAGAAAATTCCTAGTAATTGCTTTCTCCTTATACAAAAATAATCTTGTGTTTTTGGTGAGTAACGTTACATGACCCCTAAAGGATGTCAAAGTTCAAACTTTGTAGCCTGAATCTATTTTTTTCAAAACATAATTCTGGGTTACAAATGTGTGAAAGGGTGTAACTCAATAAATAAATATGATAAAATTGCATGGATAAAGCAATCCTTAATCCATAATTGGGCTAGTTAAATGATTTACATTGAAAATTTTTAATTAAAACACCGTTGATATAAATATGAGATTTTACCACACATATACTGAAAATGCATCCTGATTATTGTGTTTTCCATAAGTGCTGATATGTTTTTAGTCATATAAAACCAAAATAATTGAGAAAAAAATAAATTTTAATTTTTAGGTCATATCCACCTAATTATGGAATTGCCCATAAGTATATATATTATTTACGTATATATATGTATATATATTGTATGTATATTTATTTATTTATTTATATTTATATTTATATATTATATTTATATATATATTATTTATATATATACGTATATATATATATATACACGTATACATATATATACACGTATATATACACGTATATATACACGTATATATATACATAATATATATATACGTATATATATATACGTGTATATATACACGTATATATATACGTATAATATGCATGCGTATATATATACACACGTATGTATGTACACGCGTATATATGTACACGCGCACGTGTATATATGCACACGTGTGCGTATATACATAAATATATATATATATACGTGTATATATATGTGTATACGTATATATATACGTGTATATATACGTGTATACATATATATATGTGTATATATATATATATGTATATATATATATATGTATATATATATATCAAGGTAGCTCTTAACACTGTTAAATTATATACATAAATCATCAAAGAAAGGTAAATACAGTGTTCGAATAAAGGACATCGTGTAGCATAGCTCGCAACGAATGTAGTCCTGTAAATAAATGAATAAAGAAATTGTGTAATAAAATACCTCGGCGGGACTCGAACCTGCGACCTCTCGCTGTCAAGGCGAGCGTCATAACCATTAGAATGTCAGAATGGGGGTGCCTGTGTAAGTGTTCCCAATTCCTGTACTCCTTATACCTGTACCTGTCCATCATGTTATACTGGACCTTTCTGTGAAAGTCGTAAGTACAAGTCTGCAAAACTAGGTTACTCATGCTAGGTTTGTCTAAAACCAATTCACACAGATCAACAGTTCTCACTCTGACCCAGCATTTGTTAGCCAAGCAAAAGGTGAAACTGTTGCTATGGCTACCTAGTATATAGCTGGTCAAACTGGTTACGCACAACTGCATAACCAAGGTGAGTTGCCTTTCACATAGACACATTAATGGGTCTGACTTGGGTCAGACACAGCATATTAATTGGTCTGACCCCCTTCTTTTTTGCTGGATTACTTTTCACCTGGCCTATCTGTCAGGAATCATTTCACAGACACGTTGCAGG
>NW_022701482.1:7152-12825 GCF_011630105.1 Anneissia japonica
TCAAGGTAGCCGTTAACACTGTTAAATTATATACATAAATCATCAAAGAAAGGTAAATACAGTGTTCAAATAAAGGACATCGTGTAGCATAGCTCGCAACGAATGTAGTCCTGTAAATAAATGAATAAAGAAATTGTGTAATAAAATACCTGCGAACCTGCGACCTCTCGCTGTCAAGGCGAGCGTCATAACCATTAGACCAAGGAGGCTTCATGGTTAAACAGATTCAAATACCACCCGATACACTCCATTACACAATAAGTACGGCTAGAAACAAATAATAGCATACACTGAAATAGGGCCTATATACTTTTTAAGTCATGTATCATGCATAGGAACGTTGATGCCTGCAAGGCTCTGGTTCATGCTTGTTAAAAACTATAACCATGATGTTTTGAGGGGTTTTTTTTACAAAACAGACTCTTTGTCATTCTTTGCCATCATTGTTCTACAGTTTGTAGTTTGCTCTTTTAACTCTATAAAATCTTTCATTTTCTAAGTTTTGTCATTATATATCATTACTCCTGCTTTTTAATGTTACCGTTAATCCTTTATGTTATTATTATTATTGTAGTATTACATTGTTTTAGTATTCTGTTTTTATTCAGATGTTCATTGTTGGAAATTTATTATTAATTCCTATTCTCAAGGTTATGTCTCTCTATGAGACCCTATAAGGTGCAGAATGAGTTAATAAGTAATTTTCGTCTAATGATGTTAACTTTAACTTTAACGTTAGTACCCAACATGCAACACGTTAATTCCGCCCAGAGCCGTAGATAGAGAGAGTTTGGCCAACTTGGTGCATGGGCGCCATGTTGTCACCAAACAGCGTGCGCGCGTATAGCTTTATAACATTTTATAAAACACTGATGCTGCATAAACTTTCTTTCATTATTCTGTTCATGAGGACAATTCAATTATGGAATTTTAACATATTGTAAATATCATATATAATCATATTTACCTAACTTTGGAATTAATTAATCAGTGACGTGCTCTATTATTTCGAGAAGATAAAGTGAGGACGATTCTTTATTTTTCTTCGTTACGATATCTTTTTATTTTAAAAGTCTATCATCTAGGCCTACCTAGTTGTTGCTAGCAGCCTAATCTATATGAGACTCCTAAGAGTCAACACTGCAGAGGAGAAAGGTTGGTTGTGCAGACAGAGTAGGTTTGTGAATCGTCGGCGATAATATGTTAATTTCGCCTGAAAATGGATGATAAAAATATTAATAACATGAAAGTTTTCTAATTGTATCTAGGCCTCTAGGCCTATGACTTCGTAAACTTTAATTTATGAACTTAAAATAGTCTGGTCATCTGCAAACCAATACAAATAACCTAGGCCTATTTGTAAATTGTAATCTAAACAATAAATCAAAGTTGAAGAATTATTGCATTGAGAAAAATTTTTGTACAACATATGCCTAATCATTCATAATCAAGAAGCTATGCCTTGTAAAGTAAAATAGCAGCATTCTCCACACTTCTGTTTATAATATTAGTGAGTTATAATATTATCATTATTACTGTATTATTATTATTTATTATTATTATTATTATTTATTTATTATTCATTATTTACTATTCATTGAAATTTTGATTTGTAATTTGTAAAACATTTAAACGTTTTGATTTAAAATATGTATTAAAACAATCAATATAATAGTAATACATTAGGGCCTAGGGCCTATCTTTAAAATATATTTTTATCTTTAAAATCTTTAGTTTCACAATTAATTATTTGTAAAGCACTATTAGGCATGTTTGCATAGCACAGGACTCCTTGGACAAGTTTTAGCTTTTATTGGAGGTTTCCAATTTTTATTTTTAATTATAATTTAAGCTACCTTTGACTGATGTATCTTTCTGGAAATTTAGTTATATAATTTAAAAAGCAAAGTGCAACATTGCATCTGTTTATAAATCATTGCTGCTTGAAAATTCTTCCTTTTTTTTATTATCATAATTAAGCTGATTTAAGTACTACCTTAAGGTGTTCGGCCGAAGAAGTACCGAAATTTAGGCCTGTCTAGGCCTAGATAGTAGTAGTAGGTGGATATATTATTACCGCGAAGTGGGGTGGGCGGTACATGCCTTATTTATAATTTATTACGTGGATAGCGAGATTTTTCGATCGCCATGCAAAGTTAAAATAAAATCCCAAATCCTCCTCCTTTTTGGAATTTAAGGAAATTAATACATTTTTGTTTCTTTGTTGGATCGATTGCAGCAACCCCAAACCCAACATAACGGTATTTCACATTATATAGCATTAATCATCTATAATATCTATGTGAATATATGTGAAAGTCGTAAGTACAAGTCTGCAAACCTAGGTTACTGCTAGGTTTGTCTAAAACCAATTCACACAGATCAACAGTTCTCGCTCTGACCCAGCATTTGTTAGCCAAGCAAAAGGTGAAACTGTTGCTATGGCTACCTAGTATATAGCTGGTCAAAATGGTTACGCACCACTGCATAACCAAGGTGAGTTGCCTTTCACATAGACACATTAATGGGTCTGACTTGGGTCAGACACAGCATATTAATTGGTCTGACCCCCTTCTTTTTACTGAATTACCTTTCACCTGGCCTATCTGTCAGGAATCATTTCGCACAGACACGTTTCAGGGCCTCTGGCCTAACTTAATTGTTTACGACATTTTAAGGCTGAGCGAGCGCCATAGTATATTGGCTTAAGATAAGAAATTTTGTTTCATTGCTTTATGACATTGTAGAAATCACATTTTTCGTGAAATTTTCGGGTATTTAAAAAAATCGGGAGATTATGAATAAATATCGGGATGGCGGGAGACGGCCTAAAAAATCGGGAGAAATCCACGATTTTCGGGAGACTTGGGATCTCTGTTATTATTGTTGTCATTGTTGTTGTTATTATTTTTTATCATTTTATATATTAATAATTTTATATTATAATAATAATTTTAATATTTAAAATGGACATTTCTTGATTTGCTCTGTAGTTGTGAATCCTTGCAACAACAATGCTTGTCAGAATGGAGGTGCTTGTGTCCAGGTTGCCATAATATGACATTGATTTCATGTATTTGCTGCGAAGCAGCCAATTCATATTCTTGACAGCAATTTGACCTCTGAAATGTCATTGTTTGTCAAAAAACGAGCGCCTAAGACGACTGAAAAGCGGAGTTTCCTTCTTTCGTTCTGCCGGGTAAAATTAATTACTTTAGGCGACGTTTGTAGACTAACCTACTCGTACCAACGTCCGCATGTCGCGCTAGCCTTATCCTACTCTAGGCCTAGACTAGCTAGGATGGTTATAGGCTTAGCCTTGAAGACGAAGGTCCCAATGAAAAACAATGTCGCTCTTTGATAGCTAACATTGTCTATTTAACATCACAATAATTCATTATTAGATCTATAGTTGTTTTTTGAATTGTACTCCACAAATCTCAGCCGATACCTCGCACAACTGGCTAACGTCTAGTATCTATTGTCGTGATGTCATGGCTCGCTGGCTCACACTTGTGATATGTCTCGCACTTGTGATCAAATAACACGCTGGCTCGCACTTTGGCAACACTCTTTGGCAGTCAACTCGCCCCTAGAAAACCCGCCCTTGGAAACTTGCCCCATAAAAAATGTACACTTCCTAGACCATGCAGTCTTCAAAATAAAAATTGTAACCTTTGGTAATCAACATACATAGAGATTTTTGAAACTTTATTTAAAAAAATCTAAACCATAATTCACCACACTATAGACACTTTTTGACAAAAATGAAAAATTACGACTTTGTTACCCAATGAGAAGTGTTCTAATATAGACAATGGGTCTTGTCTCATATGATTTGTTATAGATTTATTATTCATTATTTTCACTTGATTGCATAAATAATTTTGTTCAAAGAACATTTATATGCAGTTGTATTTCGCAGCACTCCACTTGCAATTTGCAATTTCTAGTAATATTATTATTCTTTGTTATATTTATTCATTTACTAATATACTTATCTATAGAATGATTCATTAGTCAATCAGTTGCTTAATAATTACACTTTTTTGATTAATTAATATATTGATTGATTACTGTATTTATTTATTTTTTCTTTTTTTTTTTCAAAAGGGCACCAAATTTTAAAGCTTTATTTGCTTGTTTGTGGCTGTCCTATTTCCATTTCATTTAATTTGATGCATATGAATTGTTCTGTTTTTAAATGTTACTTGATTTGGAATAAATTACTTTTAAATTGAATCGAATTGAATCATTTTCAAAAAGAGGAAAACCTTGAATTTTGAAGAACTTAAAAGCGCAGAAGTCGGGAAAGCTCATTTCCCGCCATTTAGGAATCAAAATTTTCCAGGGGAGAACTCCCAGACCCCCTTCAGTGTACTTTTGTGGTATGGCCTGTGAGTTAAATTATATCATGGTTAATGTAATGTTTAAATAAATCTTTTGGGGGATTGCTTTCTCATTATTGCAGCTGCTAAATTCCAATTATTAAAGTACAATAATTCCTACCCACGCAATCCACATCTTAGCGGACCCCATTGGAAATAGTTCCAATTGGAGCTTTTATGGGTTATCTGGCATCTCTTGAATTTCGTCCCTTTTTTTGTGTATGTATTTTCATGTATTTTTATGTAGTTTATTAATGACTTGTGTTTTTGTTGTAATTTTAAGAGATGCAAATGAATCAATTCAAATTCAATTCAATAGGTGTGAGAGCTTGCGATAATCATCGTTGTCATGGTAATGCTAATTGTCTTGCTCTTGAAGTACCTGGTACCTGTTCTAACTACCTCTGTATGTGTCCTCCATGTTACTACGGTCAATACTGTGAAACAGGTAAACTCATCACAACAAGCTATATCAAGTATGATAAAAACATTTCTCAAACATTAATAATTTATCCTAGTGTATATTTTCATTGACTTTATGAATGTCGTTTTTACCCTACCTGACATGTTTTCATACCAAATGCTCAGTGCGTTCCTAAATAATTGCTAAAAATCGCATGTGATTTTGTTGGGAATTGAACCTACTGACCTGCAGATATAGCCTGGCGCCATAACCATTAGACTGCCGAGCTTGCGCTTAGTGATTTCGTGTAGAGTCCGATTCCCAAGTAGCAGCGTGTACTATAATGCTAAGTTTGATGCGTCAGGAATCACACTTGAATGCACTGAGCATTCAGTACGATAACACAACACATGTTTTTATTATTCGAACTGATTTAGCACTTAATTCTGATCATTTTGTTTTCTTCTGTTGTTGTTTAACAAAACCTGAGAATATATAGGTCCATTACAGTTATTGTTTTCTATTCCATATTTTGTTGGATTTGTTCATGCTTCTGCTAGAACTGGTTGATATCTGTATGCACAGCAAATGTGTAAATGGAGGAACCTGTGTTGCTGATGCTGATAACTGTATTCTTTATACTTGTGATTGTCCTCCTTGTTTCACTGGTAGTCTCTGTCAAGTTGGTGAGCTATCTTGATTTTCATGGATAATACTCTTTATTTATATGTATCACAGAACAGTCATAATATGACTGCTCCTTGATATAATATGTACAGAAACATTGTTGTAAATAAATATTAAATATATAATGTTTATATAATATATTCCTGGTTGTAAAAATGTTGTTATATCTAAATAAATTTACATATTATATATAAT
>NW_022701482.1:13171-20294 GCF_011630105.1 Anneissia japonica
GGTTAAGTAAAACTGAAGTATTGTGAGTCCCGACTGTCACAAACTTTGTTTGATTTTTCCACAGCTGTTGCTGATTGTACATCAAGCTCCAATACAAACTGGCAACCTAACACTGTGGCTTTCATTATTCTCAACTGCGTTTTGACAACTTTGTTTACAAATTACCAATATATGTCATGAACACTCTATACTATATATATATATGTGTGTGTGTGTGTGTGTGTGTATAAATAATATTGTAGATCAAATATAAACTACAGTAGGTTCCTAATATTTTGCTGACCTTCCTGTTGTTTTACTTGATGGGTTATTACTAAATGGAAGATGGATGTATGATATATTAACAATATTGAACTATTTAAATTAGTAGAACTAGAAAGTTAATTCCGAATTTGTACCTTCTAATTGGTTTTTATAGGTGCATGCTCTCAACTGTATTTTGACAACTTTATTTTGTTTTAAAAAACATGAAAAATATGCCCTTAAAATGCTCTGAAATTGCAAGCTTTGTGCCGTACACCATTGCTTTACCCCAAGTTAGTAGGCTTAAGGAAACCTCAGCCATGGGCCCCAGGCCTGTTTGTTATGCCACTGCATTGCCACTGCAGATTTTTGCATTTTATTCATTCATATCAAGTACTAATGGTATAAATAGCAAAAGTTAGTGGCACAAAAATGAGATAAAATTTCAAACAGCAAATTTTAATGTTTATTGAATTGAATCCAACTATTGTTATGTCTCCTAAAAATCAAGCAAAACAAGAAAGACAAAATCATTTAACATACAGGTATAAAAATTATATAAATGTGAATCAAACAGATTTGGTAACATCAAAACTTTACTAATCTTCGTAAAATAAAAGAAACATTAAATTAGTTTATAGCACAATTTATATATTATTTATTTGTAACAATATTGAATACCGTATCACTGCAGTAGGCCTACATTGAGCTTGGTAAGGAAATGAAAAATTGTTATTATGGGGATAAGAAACTTGAGCGCTAAATCAAAGTTTAGATATAGGAATGTGAATCATGATTTTTGAAATACAATACATCTCACCAGGGACGTGTTCATGGGGGAGCCGTGGGAGTATGGATCTAGATGTGTATAAGAGACAGCTTTGTACACTGTATTTTAAAGTTTGTTTTTGCTAGCTAATAGATAGCAAATTCTTTCCTAGGATAACTTCTAAATTACTTCTAAAATATGTAAATATGGATCAACACACGTTATACATAATACTATAATTACAACACATACGCCTAAGCGTGAATTGTGTACGCAAATTAGAATAAAATAATAAAATAAAAATAGAACATGGTTTTATATAACTCATTTTGCTGACGTACCGTACAATATGTGATAGTGATAGTCAACTCCGAGGACGACATGTCTCTTTTATGTAATTGCAAATTAGAAAAAAAGAAAAAAAAAAACAACAAAAAAAAAAAACACGGAGTTTGACGATGATTTAAATGCTGTACAATTTCTAATTCACTCCTTCTTCTATTTTATATATTTGTGACCTGTGCTCTGATAAAACCCACAAAAAACGTTTATTATTAATAAAAGTCAAAAGCTACCCTGTTAGTAACCCTGGAAGATTCATTGGAATAAACGATAACAAAAAAAATAGCATTTTCGGGATTATATAGCAGCTTTACTGCTAAGGGGGATGAAATCAGCTTAAATTCGCCTTAAATCCAAGAGTCCCAAGCCAGGTCTTGTAAGATACAGAAATGTGATAATGTATTGGTCAGTTTTGTTTTTATTCTTTTTCAAGCTTTTATGAAGTTTAATGCTACTGTAGTAGTAATGATAATGTGGATGACGATAGTGATGGTGACATAATAGTTAGGGTAATAATATTAATAATATTTTGAAGAAAATTGTGCTAAAAGCGAAAAAGAAATGTTTAATTTGTCCAATCATTAATATTGTTATTGTAGTTAAAGCTTAGTCAGGCCTAAGTTGTCCTGGGCTACCTGCTTATTGATAATCCCTGATAAAACATCATGAGGAATTTGTTGGCGCTTCATTTTTACTAAATAATGATGATGTGATGATGATGAATTTTACTATACAAAAGTGTCATTTCCGGCCATCTAGAGGTACTCTTTCCTCAAATTTTCTTGCCTCAACTAAAGTGGGGCTGAAGGGTTGAGAACTCGCAGCTTTGAAGTATGTAAAGTAGAATATACAGTACATCAGACAATATTTTTAAGTTTTATTTTTTTATGATACATCTCACATATTAATTAGATCTCTATGGTTGCTGAAGATCCCTTGATAAATGATAAGAAATTTGTTGGCACTTTTTTTTGACTACATATAAAATGGTGAGTGAATTGATAATGATGAATTTTGCTATATAAAGGTGTCATTTCCGGCCATCTAGAGGTAATTTCCTCAAATTTTCGCGCCTCAGGCACAACCATGGTGGGTCGACCCTATATCTGTGGAAGTCCCTCCCTGGGTCACCTCTCTGTCGAATTCCTGGATTCGCCACTATTGTGTAACTATTATTATAATTATTGTTAGGCCTACTAATATTATGTATGATGTGTCTATTGCAATTTTCAGTCCTAAAGCGTCCAGAATGCGGTACCTCCCAGCCGTCTTCGCCCCCCTGGACACTTACCAGGAGTCATCCCCCGGGCCCCACCGGGGTACTTGGCGTAGGGAGGGAGATGATGTAGTCACGCCCGAACACAACCCGCTCGGTACTACGTACGATAATAAAAGTGTCTTCTAAAGCGTGTTTATTATAAGATAACCAGCAAGCATCTTAACCACCAACTATTCAACTCCTCTCTGACCTTGATGTAATATGTACTTTGTGTTGTTGTTTACACGACCAAAACAACTCCACTCCCTAAACCTCATATTGAGATTTAGTATGTGTAAAGCATTGTGTGTGTGTGTGTGTGTATGTTTGTCTTGTGTAAATGATTTTCACCCACAAGTACGACAGTGATATTTTTTATTCATAATCCTTGGTGCATGTGTTGCGTTCCTAAAGTAAATATATAAACATAAATAAAATACCTTCCAAGGCAGATCACACTTAAAACAAGGGACAAAAGTAAATAGTACAAAAGAAAATTAGATATTGCGTCTCTTAAAAGCATGATTAACAAACTTAATAACAGGAAGCAGAATATCAAAATCATGGGCACCAACTAAAAAGACAAATTTATCAAAATCATTTAAATTATCAATATTTGATGTTGTCCTTCACTAATTGAATTAAATAATTCATTACAAAAATCAGAATAAAAAGAACATTTTATAAGAAAATGAAACTCATCTTCAATCTCATTTGTACCACAGAAGGTACCGTACACATACTGTGTTAGGAAGAGGAGTAACTGGAGTGGTATGGCGCCCCCACTCAGTCATGAGGGAGTGGGTTGTAAGTTTAGTAACGTTGCAACGCGTATCGATATCAAAGAAATTACAATACTTTTCATGGGTAAATGTGTTTTAAAAAGACAATACGTCCACATTTTATAATGGTTATTGGTGATATCATTAAGCCAACCAAAACAAAATTCATCGTGTAATTTGTCAATAACATAACCCTTTAGCTGAGATGCACTAAGTGAGTTGGGGTTTGTCCAAACATTTAACAAATTACAATAATTAAGTAAAGAATGAATACCTGATGACCAAGTGAATACAGGATTATTATTGTTGCTGAGTATCGCCTCTCATTCATTTAATACCCGGGTATTCTTTACCTTTTTAAGCTGGGGGCCAGTTCCAATTTGTTGAGACCAGCGGTGGGCCGACATAAAATTGTGTGCTTCCATTTTTGTCTGTGTCGGCCCCGCCCATTTTCTTTTATAGCGGTGAACTTGAAATAGAAGAGACCAGGAAAGAACTTTCACAGATAGAGGATAAATACCATGGTTGGGGCTGAGTTAAGAAAATTTATGATTATGGGACCTCGATGGCCTTGGTCGGATATGGTACTCTCAGACTTAAATTTGAACATAATTTTCTTTTCTTCTTCATTTTATTTTAGAATTTAAAAAAAATGCACTCAAGGTTCTCCTAGTCCCTGCCAATAGAAATTTTCTTACCACAAAAATATACACTCACCAGTGGTTGGCATTGAGGTGTGCACATTTTTAAGATATCCTTTAGATTCCTGGAAATGCACTTTCAGACTCAAAAATAAGTTTTCAAAGCAATGTCTGCCTCCCACTTAATACCATTATTCGATACGAGAAACTTTATTGCAATATCATAAAAAAAAAGATAAAGATGTATCCCTAATAGTCTCCCTTTCCACACGTATATACTCTCCACTTGATACAGTGAGCATACACTCAAAAAAAGCCTCACTCTTGTAAACAATGAGTAGGGGTGCCTAGGTGGTATTTCTATAAACAGAAAAACTTTTTTCTAAAAATCAGCCGAAAAATGATTTATTTTAGCAATGTTGCGTGAGCCGGATCAAAATATTTGGCGGGCCGGAGTTGCCCGGGAGCAGGACGTTGAATACCGGGTTTAATAGTTCGTGGGGTGATACGCTGGGCGTGTTGGGTGGTCAGTGTCATTATGGCCAACATCCTTGCATATGCTGCCTCCTGATGGGTGAGGTGCGTGGAAGTTACCCTGTTAGATATCTCAAGCACGATGAATATAGTGGTGGTGCCAAAATTTGCCCGACGGGGTTAATGTCTCCGAAGTTAGGTGTGGTCAGGCGTCGCTCAAAATCTTTTGAAAGTGGTTGAGGGGGCGAAGCTTCGAAAAAGTATTTAAAAATTAGGTGTTTCAAACTTTACTCGATTTTAGAGTCTACTAAAACAGTGTTACGCAACCCGTGGTCCGCCGAAAATTATTGTTGGTCCGTCAAACACTAAGGGTGCATGGGTGGTCGAGAAATGTAAGTCGTCCGCCAAAAGTTTTACTTGTCCCGTGTCGTATATGGACCATAAAACCACGAAAAACAACATACTATTTTAATTTGACATTCCTTTCACATTCAGACGGGATACGCAAGTTATTGGAAGCGGTTTGGCGCAGCGTGAAAGGTTTGATATCTCGAGGTCGGGGTTTCAATCCCTCGCTGTGCATTTCGCTTGTGTCCTTGAGCAAGGCACTTTATCTGCATTGCTTCTCTCCACCCAGGAGTATAAATGGGTACCTGGTGGGGTTGCTTGCTCCTGCGCAGCAGCAGCAACACTTAGCATGTGGATCCAATGACCAGGGACAGAAGCGCTTCGTATCAAAGAAAAGCGCTATATAAATAAATATGATTAGATTAGATTACAACATTGGCTTTAGTTTATCGGCGTTGGTTTTTGTTGGTTTTACATAAAGTCTTGAAATAAGCAGCTTGGTCGGTCTCGCGCGCACTCGACGTTTCCGCTTGGGTGATGTTCACGCGCAAGAGATGAAAGAGGGTAAAGCCGAATTTTAAGAAAGTATTAGTGATGTGACAGATCTCCCAAGTTACCAAAAATTTGCAGGTTTCCTAGATTTTAAGGAGGATTCCCGGCCTGGCTGCGCTGAATTTTTACAATTTTCCCAGAATATATAGAATTTCATTGTGAATATTAAAGTGGCTCCTAATTGTAATTTTTAAAAAATTAAACAACATTTTTTCTCTATTAAATATTAGGTTACTTCCAATTTAAGCAACTCAATGTTCACCACATAAAAACCTGAAATGACTTATTTTGCCTATTGCTTACCGTACTCCTTACAAAACGTGGACTACCGTACCACTGTTTCTGTAAATATTTACAATGGCTTTTAACAGCATGAAGCGTGTTGAATTAACATGTCATAGGTATAGTTATTAAACCAAATTGCACTAAAAAAAAGCAGATGGTAACAGTGGTGCCCCCCCCCCCCCGGATCCCTCACATTTTGTCGGGGAGAACAAAGTATATGTATTTTATACTTATTAGTAGGCTCTAAAATCGATTAAATAATTACCTTTGAAACCCCTAAATTTTCCAAATTTCCGCGCCTATTTTCTCTCGTCGGGGACAGTTCCCCCTTCCCCCGTGGACCTTGCACACTCCTGGACGGAAGCAGCTTGTTTCGCATAATGTACCGTATTCTATTTATGTGGCATAGCCACTGGTATCAGCGGCGTTGCGAGTTGGTGACTTGGTGGGGTCTACTTATAAGCTCATACATTCTAAAACTGTTTAAAACGGATACGGCATTGTAACGAGCATAAATATGTATAAACATTTTCGAAAACATATTTAAGGATATTAACAAAGTCACAAAGTCATAGATATTTTGATTCAAAAACTTTGCACAATATATTTGAAAACCAACTTTAGAGGCCTATCAAACAAAAACGTACGTGCTGATATTTCAATTGCTTTAGAAATAGGCCTATGCTTTAAAAAAGTATTCTAGTGTATCTTACCGTTATTTTAGTATTTATAGCGCCTATTTCGTTAGGTTACAAAGCGCTCTGTAAATTGTCCCTGGTCATTGTGTGATCCCATATTGGCGCAGTAGCAAGCAACTCCACCAGGTACCTACAGTATTTAAATTCATGGGTGGAGAGAAGCAATGTAGATAAAGTGCCTTGCTCAAGGACACAAGCGAAATGCACAGCGAGGGATTAAGCTCGAGGTTGGGAAACCAAACAGATTCCCGCTACGCCAAACCGCTTCCACAACATAAAAGCTGGCTTTAACAAGAGCGTCCTCTCCTGATCAGGGAACTACAGAAGCACCTAAGTGCCATTCGACTTGACGACTTGTCAAGATAATTTATGTTGTCAAGTCGACATCATGTCGACATGGCGAGATAGATTATCTTGACAAGTCGTCATAGTAAAAAGTGTATGTTGTCATGGCGAGATAGGTTATCTTGACAAGTCGACATAATAAAAGTTATGTTGTCATGACAAGATACAATTTGTATTATGTCGACTTGTCAAGATAATCTATCTCGCCATGACAACATACAATTTTTATTATGTCGACTTGTCAAGATAACCTACCTTACCATGACAACATACAACTTATATTATGTCGACTTGTCAAGATAATCTATCTCGCCATGACAACATACAATATGTATTATGTCGACTTGTCAAGATAATCTATCTCGCCATGACAACATAACATTTTT
>NW_022701482.1:20320-23440 GCF_011630105.1 Anneissia japonica
CATGACAACATACAACTTTTATTATGTCGACTTGTCAAGATAACCTATCTCGTCATGACAACAAAACATTTTTAGTATGTCGACTTGTCAAGATAATCTATCTCGCCATGTCGACATGATATGTATATATGTCGACTTGACAACATAATTATCTTGACAAGTCGTCAAGTCGAATGGCACTTAGGTGCTTCCGTAGGGAACAGTTAAATTTCAGTAATCAAGCAGTAATTTAACTGTTCCCTGCTCCTGATGGCGTGTTGGTTTTCAGCTAGCACTTGGTGTTGTTCAAGATTTTTCATTAAAATGACTGTCCACAAATGCTCTAAGAGTTTACTACACCGTTGTCAGTAATATGGGTCTGTAATTGGACGGCTCTGACTTTACTCCCTTCTTAAACAATGGCGTGATGTTTGCCTTTTTCCAGTCTAATGGCCGTTAACTAAGTTTCTAACGATTGATTAAATATTTTTGTAACCATCATGAGCAATTTTCTTCTGATGCCAATCAGATGAAGCAAAGCATACGTAAATACCTAATGGAAGAAAACAACCTTGATTTTATTCAACAGATAAGAAGCTGTTCATGGTACGTTTTTTCCCCGTTTTTTTTTTTTTTTTTTTTTTTTTTTTTTTTTTGGGGAAAGTAGGTTGAGGCTTTTGTTTTTGTTTTTGTAAAAAGTCATCCTGCAGTTGCAGTGTCCAGTGGTAAATTGTAATGAATATAATCTATTTATTTTAGATCTACAGTGCCTATTGAATTGCCTATTGAATGGCCCCCAATAGCCTCAGGCCCCAGTGTTTTGCACTGGCTGCACTGCCTCCTAAGCCACTGACTGGCATAATTTAGTGCTCTCCCTATGTCAAACTAAAAAAAATATGATTCGACTACGTTATAGGTCTAACTAATGACTTTGAATATTAGTAGGCCTATATGAGGCGAGGAGTGGCCCGCAAATTTGTTCCTGTGTAGGAAGTGGTCCCCTGGCCCAGAATGGTTGCATAACACTGCAGGGACGTAGCCAGGATTTTGAAAGGGGGGGAGCCGTTATGCGAAATACGTATGACCCCGGCGGGGTCAAGGGGGCGAATCCCCCTGTGAAGTAGCGCACTCTGAACGTTCTTAGGACTGTTTGAGAGGATAAAGTGAAAATTGCAATAGACGCATTATAAATAAGCGAAAAAATGATTATATAATAAATCAACAGTGGCAGATCCAGGAATTCGAAAGAGAGGTGAACCAGGGAGAGACTTTCACAGACCGAGGAACCACCCAACTCAGCCCCACCATGGTTGGGGCTGAGGTAAGAAAATTTATGATTAGGGCATCTCTAGATGGCCGGAAATTACACTCTCGAACTTCAATTTGAATATATTTTTCCTTAAAAAAATGAAGGGGGGTGGGGGTGCCGCCTTGAATCCACCTCTGCTCAAAACATCCTTTATCCAGAATAGTCATAATCACGAAAAATGGACATGAAAAACCAGATCACATCATAAAAACAAACAGCAGTCACTAACACATACATCAGGAGCCGACTCGATGGAGTTTAATGTCATACCAAGGGAAGGGCACAGATCTGTTTTGAAAGGTGGAGGGGAGGGAATTTTGTAAGTCGACACCCACCCCAGCCCCATAATGGTTGGAGCTGAGGTGAGAAAATTTGAGGAAATAGTACCTCTAGATGGCCAGAAATGACACTTATAGTAAAATTCATCATCATCATATCACCATTAGTCAAAATGAAGCGCCAAAAGAAATTCTCATGATCTTTTATCAGGGATTTTTGACAACTATAGAAATCTTATTAATGCTTAAAAACATTAAAGCTTAAAAACATTGTCTTTGAGTATGTACTTTACATAGGCCTACTTCAAAAACGTGATTTCACAACCACCTCAGCCCCACCATGGCTGGGGCTGAAGTGAGAAAATTTGAGGAAATAGTACCTCTCGAGATGGCCAGAAATGATACTTTTATATAATAAAATTCATCATCATCACATTACCATTATAGTCAAAATGAAACGCCAACGAATTTCTCATAATCTTTTATCAGGAATCTACTTAATATCCAGGACAACTTAGGCCTGATTATAGCTTACTAAGCTTTAACTATATATACTATAGTATGATCAACAAATCACAACTTAGTAGTAGTATTATTAAACAAACATTTAAAGAAACTTGCAAAAGGATAAAAACGAAATTGAACCACAGTATCGCATTTCTATCTTAAAAGAACTGGCCTGAGATTTATGGATTAGATGTGTATAAGAGACAGATATTATATACTTTTAAATCACGCTTAGGCTTATGTGTTCTATTAGGCCTATGTATAACGTGTACTGATGCATATTTACATGTTTAGAAATATTCATTTTAAGTGATCCCAGGAAATAATTTTTATTGGCTCAAGAATAAGCTTTAACATTTTAACACTGTGTACAAAGGAGGTATCCCCCCTGGATACGTCCCTGTAACACTGTACTCATGTGTAGAAAATACATATATTTGTTTTCTCCCAGATAAATTGTGGTTTTCTCCCCGACGGGGCCGGGACCCTTCCCCCTCCCCCACTGGCGCCACCCCTGAATGGATGTCTTCTCAGATGCCGAGGCTTTTTGCAATTCCAACTTTATTTCAAGATTTCCCGTTTACTAGTAGGCCTATTCATCTAGGTAAGTGTTCACGAAATAGAACATATCGTTGGTCGAATGAGACTTACGTGGATAAATGCACTTCCACTGTCGCCTCCCCGAAAGATCGATGGTGATCTAAGAAAATGTTGATGCACTTACGTACGGTCGCGTTAAATAATGGGTTAAAGTTGGACGATTCCATGATTTTTTTCGCGAGTGAGTTCCTTTATTTTTAATTAAAAGTAAAACGTTTCCTATACTGATTTGGGTGACTTTATTCTTCCATGCATGTTTCGACTGTCAACAGTGATCATCAGTATAAGAACAAGAAACCTTGGCCTAATGACAAATCAGGGGCGGAGCCAGAGATGTCCAAAAAGGGGGGGGGGGCCGAAATTTGGGCCGATCGAGACAACATGCCCTAGGGGGTCCGGCCCGCGAAATTTTTGTGTTCTAGACGCCCGAAAATAACATTTGAGGCG
>NW_022701482.1:23566-24896 GCF_011630105.1 Anneissia japonica
ACTTATATAGGCCTACTTTGAGGTAAATAATAGGTTAAAGAATATTGGTATAGGGCTTATAGCTTATATCTGATTCTGACATACACTTTCACCAAGGAGGTATTATATTTTTATACCTCCTTGCTTTCACCAACCCATGTAACATTCCTAGTGTCGCGAGATTTGACAGTTTCTGTGATGTGGGACTTTTACTTTGTTCGTTCATTTTGCGTCACTATTTTGATAAACTTGTGTAGGCCCTACCTACGTTTTAGATCCTCTTTTGGTTCGTTATGGTTCACTTAATAAGAAAAGTGTTATTATAAACTAATTCTTTCATGCATTATAAAACACAGGTTGTTTTCTTATCAAGATTATTATGTTTCCGCATAGGTCTACTGGTAAAACGTTATACAATTTGTTTCTCAAAAGCGTTAATACCATTGGTAAGTATATAATTTTAATTTATTTTAGAACGCCATATGAATTAGCTCCGCTCTTGTTCATTTACATAACAACGTTATTCATTTTAAGTTTACATATTTCAACTTTACTCTATCATATCCATTGAGTAGTTAAAATTATAAGGAATAGAGCCACTAGAGCATAAAGGACTGCCAATAGCAGCTTTTCTTTCATCCATCATCCATGGCCTGTCGTTCAACAAATTAATATAATTGCAAAGCTTGGAATTCTTATTGCTAATTTGTAGGCCTATGCGGGTGTTTTGTTTGTAATTGGCAATCTGTAGCAGTATCATGGTGGCGCTGCAATCCCTGGTCATATTGGAACCCGCCACTGATCTCTTTATAGAAAATAAAATGCCTTACAGTACTGTAATGCTACAGTTCACTTGGGCAAACTGTATTGTCCTACTGTTAGCAATGCTCCACTTCACAGCAACCCGGCCACTAACAGTGATTTTGATTGCTATTCCTTTCCTCAGATTTACATCTTTCTATCATTTCAGTTTTTTTTTAAACAATATTTTGTTCCATGTTATGTACAGTACTGACGTTGAGTGACGTCCCTATAGGCAGCTACGATGGTGCCGAGGTTTGTGAACTAGTTTGATCATGGAGCTATAAAATGTTATAGCTGTATGGTTTGATCAAACACACCTGAATTACAAAATCCACAAAAATAGAATATACCACCGGGATATCATTTGGAATAAAATCCCCCTACACATTTAGCAATTCGCCATCAACATCGGCAAAATATTTTAAACATTATTCATAAACACTTTTCACTTAATAAAAATGAGCTGTTCTAAATCAAAACACCTTTCATTCACCTGCAAATTGCACATCCCCCCCCCCACACACACACACACACACACACACACACA
>NW_022701482.1:28335-35259 GCF_011630105.1 Anneissia japonica
ATACGTACCAATCAAGAGTCTTTTCGTATTAGAGAAATTTACTTCCACCCACATTAGTTCGATATTTTTATTTTCCAAATCAGTAAGTCTGCGAGTTACATACCTGTTTGAGGCAAGCAACGCGATACCACCACCTCTTTTGCCTATTCGGTCCTTCCTGTATAGTGTGTAATTCTCTATTTCAAGTTCAGCGTCTAAAACATTAGAATTAAGCCATGTTTCTGTGAATGCAACGAATTGGTAACGATTTGCAATTAAATGACTAACCAGTTCTGTGCTGTACACATCCAGTTTATTTTTAAGGCTGCGACAGTTCTGATAATAGAAACGTGTTTCAGCACACCTGGTGTCAGCATTTTCCGCATTCCTTTCTTTTGTCTTACCGCGCTGTGGTCCGGGATTCTTTTCCACATCGCCGTATACAGTTAATTCGGGTCTAAAACTAGCAGAATGTGTATAACCAGAGTAATAATTTACACTATTACCAGAATATTTCGGTTTATGCCGAGAAGTGCTATCTTGCTGAATAAAAAATGTTGAACATACCATGCAACCATTGTTCGATGCCGTCATACACAGAATTAAAAGCAAAAATAAATTCATGTCGACAGTATAGTAATAACAAAGAACACTATAATAAAACAAAATATTTAAAAGGCCAAACTTCCGTTAAGAGTCCATGGTAACTCCACTAGGCTCAAAGGCTTTAGTTGTACCGGTAACGGTTAACAGTTGAAGCTGTCCGTGTCCCACAATGATGTTCGTGCTTACGTTGTTCGGTAGGGCTAGAGAGCAATTGTATTGTACGTCCGCACACGACGACGGCTATCTCTGTATTTTGTCAAATAATGCAAAACAATTAACATTTTGTAGGGCTAAATTCAATGATCATCAAAATTAGAAAGGATCTTATCAATTTTTGAAGAAAAAAATAAAGAAAAACGAAGCGCTATAACAGTGAGCTAACGCCCATGCGCTCTCGGCGGCGCAGGCCCGGGCCCCCACACAAAAGGGGCCCCGGACCTTATTTACTACCGAACCTCAACAGTGGCGTAACGCACGTGCTTTACGGGGCCTTATCCAAGTTCAAATGGGATCCGGACAGGCCAGGAGGTCCCCCACTACTAGCCAGCATTCTACTATAAACTTCTCAACAATACGATAATTTTTCTGTAATTTCTAAAAAACTAAAATCCCACAGATACACTTTTTGGCAGATTTATTAGATGGAACCCCTCGTACTACGACCACCTGCATTTGACCAGTTATACGAATACGACACTTTTTTTTAAATAATGTATTGGGCCCTGGCCGGCTACATCCCTACACATCCTAGAATCCGCCCCAGCTCTAAAACATGGCAATGGTTACCTATCACGATTGTGTATAAGCCTACTAAGAATTCGACAAGCAAAGCACTGAGCGGGGGTTGTGTTAAGACTTTGTTCTTTAGACCATTATGATACTTATTTCATTACTATTATTATTATTATTATTATTTTATTTTTTATTTTATTTATTTATTTATTTATTTCGTTTTGGAGAAGGCTTACGTAACGTGCTCTTTCTGGATTTTCTTCTCTTCTCTCATTTTTCTATTTTTTGCGGGGTTAACTGTACTCCCTGGATCCGATTGATTGAATAACTGTTTTATAATGTTTATTTATATTGTCAAAGCTTCATTGGAACTTTCATGATTAAGCATGTAACCTATGTACGGTAAGGAAATGCCCATACGAAAAATATGTGTATAAAATCAAAGCCGTAGCCAGCTATTGGGACAGTTGACAACAGCGGCGTATCTATCTTGAAATTGGGGAGCTGGTGGAGAGCTCGAAGATTACGTGGGGGAGCTCGATGATTAGTCGAGGGGCGCTGGTTTGTAAAATAAGGTGATTTTGGGGAGGGGAGACTGAACTCGGGGCGCGATTTTGTTTTAATTTTTTTGTGGGTGGTGGGGGGCGTCCCCGCGCACCCCCGAGGTACACCACTGCTGTTATGCAAACGACCCCAACATGTTTTTCCCCGGGCCCCATAAATTGTTACGCCACTGGCTATATAGATCAAACTACATTACATTGCCACTGCTACGACTAATAATAATACAATACTAATGCTAATGCTAATAGTATTGATGAGTATCTGGAGGTCGTGTGTTCGATTCCCACCCGAATCACTTGTGGATTTTGTTCGTAACGTATTGAGCAAAAACATCATTCGTATTATTTCTCCTGACGCAAAAATAACCCCACTGGAATAGTAATACAGTAATAGATGGACGGTAATAATAGTGGATATATTGTTACGATATTTGTATTTTAACTAATTGCTATATCTTTCATTAATTTTAGCGGAATTTATCAGTGGTTGTAGTTAATGACGGACCACTAAAGCTGATCATTTCGATGCTATATACCAGAAGTTTCATATTATATGAAATGATGTGTGCCCATCGAAAGGTTCATATTATAATGGATACTTTGCGTGTACTATTCTTTGTGACGCTAGCCTCCCATGTGGAAACAGGTAAATGGATTACCCTTGTTAACTTTGTTCTTTCCAACAACTGTTCTACTCAAAGACGCACATGTCTAGTGCGTTATATAATTTGCTGCAATATATTGACAGCCCAAATTATTTTTCACTGGAGCATCGTTATTTAAAGTTGGTTAACTATTGAGAGACGATGGCATATATATATATATATATATCTGTCTCTTATACACATCTTTGATTAAAAAGTACAAGATCAAGTATTTTATCATTGCAAGTTACATTAAAATTGCATTGTAATATAAATCATCAAAGGTACATAAACAGTGTTTAATAAGGACAAGATGGAACATCTAGGGTAGCCTACGATGTTCCATCATGTCACGTCCTTACTAAACACTGTATATGTACCTTTTTAATTCAGTTGTATGAAAAAAAAAGTACTCTGGCGGTATTCGAACTTGCAACTTTTGTAAAGATGTTGTTCAAGAGTAGTCGAAGTGATTCATTATGATGTTGTTATATTGGTTAAAAAAGTCATACACACAGATACATTATAGTTGGGAATGATGTTAATTGTCATTATAACATTGATAAGCAGATACGAAATGAAAACCAGCACTCACTTTTTTGAATAAGGTTTATTGTGATAACATAATTTGCAATAATGGATATTGGTTTATTCAGATAGAAACATGAATGTTCCAAACAAATTGACATCATAATCAACTCTCTACCACCAGTGGTTGCGAAGATATAAGGACCCAATAGCTATGACCTTGAAACATGTCAAAATAGAAGCCATCAGCACCAACTAAACCAAAATGTATTCGTTTTTTATTAGCACCAAAGAATTTTTAATTAATAAGCACATTAAACAAGGTCCGCTGTTATGAGCACAACGCTAGAACTTTTTTTTTTTGGTTGCATAACAGGCTTATCTTCAGAAGTAGCAGCATAGAAGTAGAAGTATCTATTTATGCATACTGTATAATGATAATAATTACTGCTGCTAGTTTTATTAATCTTTTTTATTTATTCATCTATACAACTCATCATTCATTCATTCACTCATACACTCATTCATTCACTCACTCACTCATTCATTCATTTACTCATTCATTCACTCGTACACTCACTCATTCATTCATTCATTCACTCACTCACTCATATACTTATTAATTCATGTAGTATCTTTAGGGCAGCATTGCCACTACACGCTCTCTCAGCAGAGCAGCCGGTACGCGATTTTTTTCCCCGTACGAAACATTTGCATGAAACTTCACTCGGGCCATCTCGGTTTGACTCGAGTGAGTACGATACGAGGAACAAGAGCAGACACTTCGCAATGTCGTGACGCTCGAGTTTTACTATTATTGCTCTTTCTATGTTTAACTACGGTAGGCCTATGAAATCAGTTGAACAACAACAGCTAGTACCTCCTGTTATAAAGTGTAGATAGGTACAGTAATACCAAAGGCTAGAGAGAAAGAGGCCTAACAGGTTGCGATTTTTTTTCCCGTACGAAACATTTACATGAAACTCCACTCGGGCCGTCTCGGCTGAATCGACCCGAAAATCTCATTGCAGAATTCAGGAGGTCAAAAGGTCACCAACAGATAAACGTCTACATAACTTCTGAGAGAACGTCGCTGTCTAATTTTTAAAAATACATTGATGTTACTAATACCAATGGGTCGTTTAAAATGACATATAATATTTGATTAAGTTGCACGAGTAATGAAAAGTGTTAATTTTAATTTTTAAGTTTGGCCTGGGTTTTGCATAATTACATAAGCCTACAAGTAGGCCAACTAAAAAAGCTTTCTGGGAAAAGCACAAAGAGTAAGGAAAAGCGCGTTTTTCTTCATCACTGATCAAATGAAACAGAATGACAGTTATTTTCAAATTAAGAGAAGAGCTGAGAATAGGCAGCTCTAAAATACTGGATGCCATAAGACCTGCCAAAATGGCAGAGCACCAAATGAATGTAAAAATGAGCTAGTTATTAATATTAGGCGTAGTAATCGGCAGGTTCTGGATTACAAGGCTAGACCAAGTTAATTACATGTAATGCCGAAATGATAATAATAATAATAATTATTATTATTATTATTATTACCTTACGTTAAGGTGACTTAGACAATGGAGGAATTGGAGAACAATTTAAAAAAACGACGTTAAGGGGAAATAACACAAAAGATATTCCCCTTGAGTTGGTTATTATTTATAGGCCTAATAAATAGTATCTGTAGGTTCGTCATTACATGCCTTAGGCCAAGGTAATTAATGCTGAAATGATTATTATTATTATTATTATTATTATTATTAATTATTATTATTACCTGTACCTTAAGGGGAACTTAGACAATGGAGGAATCAGAGAACAATTAAAAAAACGACGTTAAGGGGAAATAACACAAGATATTCTCCTTGGGCGATTATTATTTATAGTCCTAGTAAATAGTACAGTATCTGTAGGTTCTTCATTATAAGGCTTAGGCCAAAGGTAAATAATGCTGAAATTATTATTATTATTATTATTATTATTATTATTATTATTATTATTATTATTATTATTATTATTATTATTATTTAACATTAATTACATTACAATGATAGTTTGGACAAGTTCAATAACGCCGGAATGGTATATTATTTATTTAATAATATTTCTCTTATGTGCTCTATTTTTCATTTCATGCTTCAATTTTGTCCCATTTTTCCCCCCAAAATTTCAGTCCATGTCAGTATGTGAAGCGTGACTGTTGTGTCAGCCTATGACCCTAGGCCTAGTTTAAGGAGGGGGCCTAGGTAAGACCTCAGCCTGTAGTTAGGCCTATAGAAATCCTCTTTCTCTCTAACCTTTGGTATATCTGTACCTATCTACACTTTATAACAGGAGGTACTAGCTGTTGTTGTTTTAGATAATATACTAACATTTAATAACGTCTAAGAAGGTCACAGTTAGTTACACAGTGACGTACATCATATAATTCCGTGAAATTTCATAGGCCTACCGCAGGTAAACATAGAAAGAGCAATAATAGTAAAACTCGAGCGTCACGACATTGCGAAGTGTCTGCTCTTGTTCCTCGTATCGTACTCACTCGAGTCAATCCGAGATGGCCCGAGTGAAGTTTCATGCAAATGTTTCGTACGGAAAAAAAAATCGCTGACAGGTTGAGGTCTTACCTAGGCCCCTCCTTAAACTAGGCCTAGGGTCATAGGCTGACACCAACATACTGACATTGACTGAAATTTTTTTGGGGAAAAAAACAAAATTGAAGCATGAAATGAAAAATAGAGCGCATAAGAGAAATATTATTATATAAATAATATACATTCCGGCGTTATTGAACTTGTCCAAACTATCATTGTAATGTAATTAATGTTAAATAATAATAATAATAATCATTTCAGCATTAATTACCTTGGCCTAAGCCTTGTAATGAAGAACCTACAGATACCGTACTACTGTATAGGCCTATAAATAATAATCGCCCAAGGGGAATATCTTTTGTGTTATTTCCCCTTAACGTCGTTTTTTTAATTGTTCTCAATTCCTCCGTTGTCTAAGTTCCCCTTGAGGTACAGGTAATAATAATTAACAATAATAATAATAATAAATAATAATAATTTCAGCATTAATTACCTTGTCCCAAGGCTTGTAATGAAGAACCCACAGATACTATTTAGTAGGCCTTATAATAAATAGCCCAAGGGGAATATCTTTTGTGTTATTTCCCCTTAACGTCGTTTTTTAAATTGTTCTCTATAATTCCTCCATTGTCTAAGTTCCCCTTAACGTACAGGTAATAATAATTAACTTGGTCTAGCCTTGTAATCAAGAACCTGCCGATTACTATGCCTAATATTAATAACTAGCTCATTTTTATATATAATTATGCAAAACCCAGGCCTAACTAAAAAATTAAAATTGTCATAGTATGTAACTCAAGTTAAAATAACACTTTTCATTACTCGTGCAGCTTAATCAAATATTATATGTCATTTTAAACGACCCATTGGTATTAACATGGTAACATCAATGTATTTTTAAAAATTAGACAGCGACGTTCTCTCAGTTGTTCTGTAGACGTTTATCTGTTGATGACCTTTTGACCTGAATTCTGCAATGAGATTTTCGGGTCGATTCAGTCGAGACGGCCCGAGTGGAGTTTCATGTAAATGTTTCGTACGGAAAAAAAATCGCAGCCGGGGCGTTTACGACAGAACAACGTGTTGAACATAGGCGTAGATCCCGGGGGGATGGAGGGGATATATCCCCCCCAATATTTGACAAGGGGGGGATGGTCCATTGTATCATCCCCCCAATATTTTGACTATGTATGGGATAAAATGCAGCTTTACACACTTCAAAAGACTGTCACAGAAATAATTTGCACTGTCTTATGCGCTTACAAAGAT
>NW_022701482.1:37750-43414 GCF_011630105.1 Anneissia japonica
AGACAGCCCCCCCCCCGCGCCTGTTACGACACTGGCTAACACGCCAATCATCCCCCCCAATGAAAAATATTTTTCTACGCCACTGGTGTTGAACAAAGTTGTTGACTACATGTTTTGTGTAACAGTTGTTCATTTTGGGAAAAAATCAATATTTTTGGTAAATAACAAGTAATTTGAAAACTAATGCGCTAAATAACGTAAAAAATAAACCTTTTCCCAATTCATATTAATTTATTTACACTCATTAATTTACATTTTAATTTTAGCTTGTCTGATGGAACTTAAAGAATAACAAAGACATTGTCAATTGAATTCCTGATTATGAAAGAAGTAAAAATTCTGAACATATCCGTGGTTAAAATTATTAATATTTTTAACCAGAAATATTAAAAATACGATTTTTAATATTTTAGTCTAAGCTCCGCCCCCTTGTCATGTTCATTGAAGCGTAAGTATGGCCGTGAGGTCATCTCAGTACAAGTTCAACTTGGTTTCGTTGCACGCTCTGTAATTTCAAAAGACTCCTTCTGTGGCCATTTACGTCAATACGCTACGCCAATATACAGTACATCGAATCAAATCTCTACGGAAGTCATTCCAGATGTTCAGATGACGAGATCCTGGATCTCGTTATGTGTAGGCCTACATCATTTAGAAAAAATGATCAGATGACTGGATCCTGGATCTCATCTGAACATCTGGAAGGTCACTATTAAGCTTCCGTAAATCTCTGTCAAAACAACAGAGAGCGGTTGTAAATGTTGTTACCGACTGTGCGTCACATCTGTTAAGGTCAACTTTAACTTTAGGTTAAATTCTGTAGGCGGAACCAACGATCGGAGCATTGTGTAGTTACCCAGGAATTGTCCACCACCTCTAAGAACTGAAATTAATCTGACGTTGAAATACTGTAGAGGGCAGCAACCATAAACGTAGTCGATCATGAATGCTTTTGTTCCAATTTTTTTTGTTGAAAGTTCAAATTACCTTTGACAAAATGGTATCACACAGGCTATTCTTTTGCATGTAACGATTTTGTGCTGCCTGGCTGCTTTTTGTACCGTCTGGCTGACTTCGTCTCGCTGCCGGTCTGCAGCAGGATGCAATTGGCAGGATCTCTATCATTCGACTTGACCAAGGAGGACTTGTCAAGATAATTTATGTTGTCAAGTCGACATACATATCATGTCGACACGTCGAAATCAACTATCTTGCCAAGACGACATACTAAAAATGTTATTTTGTCACGGCGAGATAGATTATCTTGACAAGTCGACATAATAAAAATTGTATGTTGTCATGGCGAGATAGATTATCTTGACAAGTCGACATAATACACAAATTGTATGTTGTCATCAGTGGCGTAACGCCTATGAGCTCTCATGCGGCGGTCCGCAGGGCCCTCGAATCTAGGGGCCCCGAAGGGGCGCCCTACCCATAGGTTCCTCGATCTAGTACCCTGACCAAAAAGGACTTTGTTGATAAGTCGACTGTAGGGTATATATCATATATAACGATTAAAGAGAGGGGCCCCTCTCACCCCAGGAACCCCACCAAATTTGTCAAAAAAAAAAATAAATAAATAAAAAATGGAGATAAAGAGAAAATTATATTCACAATTTTAAGTCCGTGTGAGTGCCATTTCCGGCCATCTAGACGTGCCATAATAATACATTTTCTTATCTCAGCCCCATAAGGGCGCAGGCAACAGCATATATGTGTCAAATCGACTGTAGGACATATATCCAGTGGCGGAATAAAGAGTGAGGGGGTGGGAGCTGCCGGCCCGGGGCCCCACTAAATTTGTCAAATATTTTTTAACTGGAGATTAGAAAATTATATTCGCAATTTTATGTCTGCGAAGTGCCATTTCCGGCTATTTAAAGGTGCCATATTCATAAATTTTCTTACCTCAGCCCCAACCATGGTGGGTCTGAGGTGGTCAGGCCTCAATTTTCTGGATCCATATTATATCATTTATTCGTCGTTAAAAACATTTAGAATAACAATGCACATCTAAAATCCCACAATGGAATTGGTGACCGGGATCCAAAAGGGCCCCCAGTTTCAGAAATACACAGGGCCCCCCGCCCTCATCGTTACGCCATTGGTTGTCATGGCGAGATAGATTATCTTGTCAAGTTGACATAGTAAATATATTATGTTGTCATGGCGATATAGATTATCTTGTCAAGTCGACATAGTAAAACATTTATGTTGTCATGGCGAAATAGTAAAAATATTATGTTCTCATCATGGCGAGATAAATTATCTCGACATGTCGACATGATATGTATATGTCGTCTTGACAACATAAATTATCTTGACAAGTCGTCAAGTCTAATGGCACTTAGGTGTTTCTGTAGTTCCCTAAGTTTTCAATGTTTTAAATTCTACAATGAACGGGTTTTTTTTTCTTTTTAGCTGCTCCTGTATGGTCTAATTGTCCCATGAATATAGAAGTAAATGCAACCACAGGTTCAAACAATGCTACAGTCACGTGGACAGAGCCAACAGTATCAGATGACGAGACACCATTTAATCTACTTATTACAGATACTTATTATTCCCCGGAATTACTTGCTGCTAATGTATTCTTAATTGGAGAAACTGAGGTGCGGTATGTTGCCACAGATGAAGTTCCGCTTTCTAGCTATTGTACTTTTACTGTCACAGTTTTAGGTGAGTGAAAATAATGTATGTTTAAATTTGTAAGCATTGTTCTCATATATTTTAAATTGTATTTTATTTATAATACGATTTTACTTTAATTAGCTGAAGCCTATTAAATAGGCTTAACCATATATTTATGTAGATGATTGTTTTCAACTGTAGGAGCTGATGCTAAATATCTACAATCAATGTACTTACCCATAATGAAAGTGAAGCATGGACGCTTCACTATCTGTCTCTTATACACATCTAGATGTGTATAAGAGACAGGTGTTGAGCTTTGCCTGTTTCAGTGGTAGTTTATTTAATCATGATTTTAATCCCGCCCTTGAATCTTGTCAGACATATGAGATCAGTGTCAATCTCCATAGCTACTGTAAAAATGAAGAAATAAAAATGGGTGCAACTCTCATCTTATATAAAAAGTAAGCAGTTTAATGGAAATAAGAATCCTACGTATGAAAAGAATGGTTGATTTCACCTAGATATTTTTACTACAGTACCGGTATATTAAATGCAACTCTTTTATTCAGTAAACTTTCAATAATTTCTCTATGCTTCAGCAATATCAAATTAGTGTAAAAGCAAAGCTTGCGATTGTGGACTCACCTAGAAACGCTCGTCCATCTTATTCATACTACATTTTTTTGTAACAAGAACTTTAACATCCATATATTTTTATGTACACACTTGTGATGTAAGGCAATTTAAGTATTGTAATGTTCATAATAAAGACATGATTTGTGTTAACAATTTACATAGACAACCAAGACCCAGTTATTGATGGTTGCCCAGGTGACTACACAAACACTACTGAGGTTGGATTGCCGTCAAGCGTCGTTTCCTGGACAAGTCCCACGGCAACTGACAACTCGGGAGTGAACCCTGTCGAAAAAAAAAGTTACATGTCTGGTTCAACATTTATCATTGGAACAGAGGACGTAATAATAACATTTACCGATGACTCGGATAATGTCGCAACTTGTCAGTTCAGCATAACAATAAATGGTGAGTTAATAACAGTAATCAAAATAATAATTATTATTTGTATTGTTAATATTGTTATTGTTATTATTTCAAATTAATTTTTAATCTGAGTTGACGAAATATTTTTAGAAATTAAAAGTAAAATGTTTACCTTCCAACTTCGATGTTTCACCTGTGATACCAAGAAGTTACTCATAAATGTTGGTACATGGACCGATGACCTGAAGCTATAGTGACCTTGGTTCGGCTACTGGATGTTGTACGTCATCTTCGATGGATTTCCACAGATGGGGTTTGCCGGTGTCACGAAAATTCAGGAACCATCGAGAAATTAGGTACCAGACCTAATTTCTCGTTTTAAGCGAAAATTTTGGGTTTTTATCGATAAATTAAGTTCCATGAGGTGAACTTTTAGGCGCCCTTAAATATTCATGTATTATGCAAAAACATTCATTTACCCCCACGATTAACACTATTATATGACAAATCCAGCGTGTATTATTAAGAAAAATTCGGTTTTACCGCAGCTCTCTCGAGTGGCTCCCATCCGATCGCTTTTCGGCCATCTTGTAAATGAAATGGTTGCCAAAATCACATATATACGATTTCTAGTAACTTAGGGAATCAATTGTTTAACACTGTACGCTACTATACCCATTTTGGTTCTAGTTGCGCACAGTGATAATGTATAGGATACAATGAAAGTCAGTGACGGGCAGTTTATCACTGTGCGCTACAATACCCATTTTGGTTCTAGTTGCGCACAGTGATAATGAATAGGATAAAATTCAATTCAGTTGATGGGCAGTGTATCGAATGCATAAGTTCACCTCATGCTCAAAAATCAAACTTACAAGTTGTAGAGTCCTTAAATATTAATGTATTATGCAAAACATGCCTTTAGCTACACGATTTACACTATTATATGACAATTCCAGTTTGTATTATTAATTTTTAAAAATCCGGTTTTACCGCAGCCCTCTTGAGTCGCTCCCATCCGATCGCTTTTCGGCAGTTTATCGTTATGCGCTACTACACCCATTTTGGTTGTAGTTGCGCACAGTGCGCAACTATACACATTTTGGATCCAGAGGTGACGGAACTAGGGGGTGCTGTGTTATGGAGAGTAATGTGTGACCGGAAATGGTCTGCAGTCAGTTGGTTGTTACCATGCGCCAGTGATGTTGGAGTATATAGTACAGCAATATGAAACTACTATGTAGGCCTAATGAATGAATAAATTTCGGAGTTTGTAGGGTAGTGAAATGATTATTTCACATTTTAAGTGCTCCCTAAAACTGTAAGCTAAATTACGGTGATTAATTTAATTAGCGAAGATATGGAGACAATTATTTCGAATCCCTCTTTCCAAGAGGGGATGCAAATGCTTTGTGAAAATGAGTACGCCGCGGTACTCATTTTCACAAAGAAATACATACAACTGGTTAGCTAACAATTGTGTCAGTGTTACATGAACACCTGGGAAGGAAGGTGCAATCACGTTGTTACCTAGCAAACGTCTGTACTGTATGGGGGACGATGCTAATGTACTGTGTAGCGGGGGACGATGAGGCATAAAGGCCTAGGCCTAACTAAGACAGTGGAATTATATGTGATAGAAAGTACATTTCGGAAGAAATAAATAAAAATAAGAAAAAAAAAAACAAGAATAATTCATTTGCAGAGGTACAACCTTATTTAAGTATTATAATGCTAACAATGCGGCTCTTGTAGCCCTGGCTTGGGCAAGGCATCCATGTGCAGAGCAGTGGTGTTTGTTTATCCATGAAAAAAGCACGCCGGGAAAGTTTGCCTTACCAGGAAAAGGTGACGTATCTAGCTTATGACGTATGCATGCTAACTAATGTGAGTGTGACGTCACCAAAAAACGAATATTTTCTATTATAACCAAAATATTAATAACTACAAAGTTTCTGGGCGTAAATTCCCTTAATATGAATGAAGGGTTGCTCAATCTCCTTGCCATACAAATTACAGCTCCCA
>NW_022701482.1:43447-47920 GCF_011630105.1 Anneissia japonica
AGTCGAGAAATACGGGTAGCTGAAGTTTTTCTCGCAAATCTGACTACAAAACCATATCCAAATTTCACGTTCCACTTTTGACCCTGAGTTGTGCTTCGCACTCGCCGCTCTGTGGGCGGCGTTCCGGGAACCCTGCGTCTCAGTTGCGCACAGTGATAATGTATAGAATAAAATTCAGTGATGTGCAGTTCATCACTGTGTGCTACTATACCCATTTCGGTTCTAGTTGCACGCATTGATAATGTAGGCCCCTATAGGATAAAAATCAATTATTATTATTATTTTGTGCAGTTTATCACTGTGCGCTACTATACCTATTTTGGTTCTACTTGCGCACATGTCTGATTAAAAACACATCGAAGGACAAGACTGTGTTCTGGTAAGAAGTCAAGAACTTTCATCCAGGCTAATTCCCTTCAGAAATGTCTTTCGGACAGTTGGTCTGGTAATAACGCTGCCCCCACCCCCATTATGGCAACGTTGGATAAGCGACACGTTTTGTTTCATTGAGAAAATAACAGTAGAAGTACACGTCCCCATGGTTACGTTGATTTTTAATTAAGAGTCTTGCAGTGGATAGGCCCACAATATACTAATTTATACAGAATGAGTGTGCACGTCTTTGAAAAAAAAAGGTTTAACAACTGTTATAACACGCAACAGAAAGCAAACATAAACGCCATAGTAACAACAAAGTTAATTAAATGATTTTATTATGATGATCAATGGCTAAATTAAAATGACATGTAAAAAGTGAACGTACAAAAAAGCAACACTTCGCTAAAATACAGCTGAACTACTGAAACGATGGCACATGTTGGTAGCGCTGAACAAGGCAGTTCTCTTATACACATCTAGATGTGTATAAGAGACAGGTTAAATTGTTTTTCTTCTCGACCGGGATACCGATCGTTTCAGTCAGAAAAGCCACAACAGCCATTGAACAACAAACCTAGAACCTAGAACCAAAATGGGTATAGTAGTGCACAGTGATAAACTGCACAGCACTAATTTCAATTGTATCCATACATTATCACTGTGCGCAACTAGATCCAAAATGTGTATAGTTGTGCACAGTGATAAACTGCCCGTCACTGACTTTAATTGTATCCTATTCATTATCACTGTGCGCAACTACAACCAAAATGGGTGTAGTAGCGCATAACGATAAACTGCCGAGAAGCGATCGGATGGGAGCCACTCAAGAGAGCTGCGGTAAAACCGGATTTTTTAAATTAATAATACGGTACAAGCTGGAATTGTCATATAATAGTGTAAATCGTGTAGCTAAAGGCCTGTTTTGCATAAGACATTAATATTTAAGGACTCAACAACTTGTAAGTTTGATTTTGAGCATGAGGTGAACTTATGCATTCGATACACTGCCCATCAACTGAATTGAATTTTATCTTATTCATTATCACTGTGCGCAACTAGAACCAAAATGGGTATTGTAGCGCACAGTGATAAACTGCCCATCAACTGACTTTCATTGTATCCTATACATTATCACTGTGCGCAACTAGAACCAAAATGGGTATAGTAGCGCACAGTGTTAACCAATTGATTCCCTATGTTACTAGAAATCGTATATATGTGATTCTGGCAACCATTTCATTTACAAGATGGCCGCCACTCGAGAGAGCTGCGGTAAAACCGAATTTTCCTTAATAATACAAGCCGGATTTGTCATATAATAGTGTTAATCGTGTAGGTAAAGGCATGTTTTTGCATAATACATGAATATTTAAGAAAATTACAACTTGGAAGTTGGATTTTGAGGATGAGGTGAACTTATGCATTAGCGCCAATTTATATTTGGAACAAAACCAGTGAAAATAAGCAGAAAAATACAATTTTGAATGTTTTTTAGTCTTGTTAATGCTTCAAATCGCGTCCGCAAAGACTACGATGATGAACTAATTCTCATCACTGCTACAACAGCAGCGCGAAGATTGTCCTTGTTACCGTTTTGTGCGCAGCTAGGCTTTGCATCGTGCCGTATGAGTACTCTTCCATTTTTACCCAATCGCAGTAAATATATGCCCAGAGTGGAAAACAAAAGATGTAAAAGATGGATAGCGATACTACCAGTACACTGTAAGCTTATTGACTTTGATAATGAAGCGACAGTAAACATCAGACATCAGATTGTTTGGTATGGCAGTATGCTCCTCTCTGCATATCAAATTTTAAAAACATTATGTTTAGGTCAGCTTTACTGAATATTCCATTGCATTTTATTGCTTTTTAGACGTTGTCTGTGCTTTGTTCTTTACTCTGTTGACTGTGCAATTTGAAATCGTTTTTATGGGACCCACATGAAGTATTGTAGTTGTTACTTTTTATGGCTTATCCTATTAATCAGGGTTGTTTATTGCAATTTTACCTTTCTTGTCCTGTAGTTCTAATTACATGATTAATAAATAAATTCAATTCAAATTAATCAAAATTGATTGGAAATTGAACTTGAGAATATTGCCAAAATTGTTTGCCAATGTACCAAAAGATAATAGTTCCTAATGTTAAGATTTTTCAAAAAATTTTAGGCCTCTTAAAGTGTTTTATATATTGCTCTGCTTGTGCCTCTAAATTACAGAATAAATGAATTACAGAGTTCACTCAAAATTGTGGTATTTTATTTTTATTTATTTTATTCAAATTCCGGGTAGATCTATTAATACAACAAAACCATTACAATGAGAATACAGTACTTGGCGGTATATAAAACATATAAAAAATGAAATGCTGAAATTTTCTCATGAAATGCAGTTAAAAACATATACAATAAAATATAAGGAAATTGTCACCGAAATAACATTCATGCATTAAAACTGCTGAATACAGTATATCAACAAAGAGCCAAGGTAAATTATTTAAAACTGTATACTGTATATGTTGTTCTATATACAGGGAAATAATAATAGGTAAAGTGGGTTCTGACACACTTGAGTTGTGAAATGACAGAATTGAAATTTCAAGAATTCAAAATCAATAAAAAAAAAACAAAAAAACCTTGTAGGCCTATATTAAAATCACTTTAGCACTTGAAGATAAAAAAGTATATTTAATTCTCTGATCAATAGTTTAAGAAACGTTGGAAAATAATATATTCAATGTCACCAATAATGCTATGCAATTCAATTTCAATATAATCGTATCCGCTTTCAACACAGTGCTGTGTTACCCACATCGCCTCCACTATCATCTAAAGTCAAATGCAATGCATGCAGTCAGTCTCGTATACATTTATATAAGGCGATGTATGCTAATTAGGCTTCCAATCTGGCTTAAGCAATGGCCTTCACTTTGATTGGTCGGACCTAAGCAAACTTCCCGCCTACGAACCATACACTGTTACGGCCAGCTATTTGCTAGTGGTATTTGAATTGGTATTCTACAGTACAGTAAGTACTGTATAATAAAAAAAAATGTGAGGAAACAATCCCACACTGTTGCCTCCAAAAACAATATAAATACAATATATATTTTATATTTATTTATTTTATTAAATTCCCAGGTAGATCTATTAATACAACAAAACCATTACAATGAGAATACGATACTTGGCGGGTATATAAAAAATGAAATGCTAAAATTTTCTACTGAAATGCAGTTAGAAACAAATACAATAAAATATACACCAGCTACCACTCTTTCCTCCCAACCCCAAAATATCGTCGGGGAGAAAAATTATATACAGTATTAGAAATATAAATTAAATTAAAAACCCTCTAACTGTCACATATTTCGGACCATTTTCGGGTGAATTTGAGCGAATTTGCTCTCTTTGGAGGCCACACCACCCCCCCCCCCTTTCAATTCAGATGCAATGTAAATTAATACCTTTAATATTCAAATAATAATAATAATAATTATTATTATTATTATTATAATAATAATAATAATATATTATTATTATTCACGGTTTTTTAGGGGGGGGGGGCATTTATTCATGGGAACCATTTATTCAAAGCGGGAGGAAAGTTATTCGAATAAATACGGATGCGAGTTGGTATAGTGAAATATGTCGGTAGTATTCGCTTTTCCTCCTTCCTACCATTCATACAAACACAAGCATTCAACTGAGAATGCATCAATTTATGTAGGACTATCTTAATTTATAGATTATAGTAAAAAGAGATAAAATTCTGTCTGGGCCTATAGTATGTGCCACTGTCAAAACGGTGATTCCAAATATGTACATCAAGTACTAAAACTAATTTTCTGCTACCCAAGACATCAACGACAAACTTCAACATATTAAATACAATTTTGGATTGCATATTTAAAACACGATTCAAGACAACAACTTTCACTAAATGAGCAAAAAAAATGTTTTTATTACTTTCTGTTGTTGAAAGTTTTGGTGGATTGCTTTTTTGTGATGATGATTATTATACTGTAATGTTAAATAATAATAATAATAAATAATAATAATAATAATAATAATAAATAATAATAATCATAATT
>NW_022701482.1:48381-53944 GCF_011630105.1 Anneissia japonica
TGTGCAATTTTTAGAGGAAATTGGCCTACTCTGACAAGAAATGCGCGCGAAATTTGAGATTTTTAGGCACTTTCAGGGGGATGAAAAGGGCATTTATATTTTCCAAAGATAGATATTTTCCCCTTGTTCCCCGGTGGTTAGCCTACGCCATCTGGCAGCTTAGATCAAAAAAGTTAAGTGGAGAAGAGGTTGCAAGGTGTTGTGAGTCTGGTCATTATGATATTTTCCTTTTTATTCTTGTCTCTACTCTTTTTCTTTTCCTTTCCTTTTCTCTTCCTCTTCTTTTTCTTTCCATCCCTCTCCCCTCTTTCTTTTCTCTTATTACCCAGCCCGGTACGACGACTAGTTCAGCCCGGTCAAAACCGTCGGGGGCAGTCTGCCCCCTGCCCCCGCCTGTTACGCCACTGAATAAATATGGATGCGAGTTGGCATTGTAAAATATGTTGGTAGTATGCGCTTATCCTCCTTCCAACCATTCATACAAACACAAGCATTCAACTGAAAAAGCATCAATTTTTGTAGGCCTATCTTAATTTATAGATTATAGTAAAAAGAGAAAAAATGTTGTCTGGGCCTATGGTATGTGCCACTGTCAAAACGGTGATTCAAAATACATCAAGTACTAAACTAATTTTCTGCTACCAGACATCAACGACAAACTTCAACATATTAAATACTGTACAATTTTGGATTGCACATTTAAAACACGATTCAAAACAACAACTTTCACTAAATGAGAAAAAAAAAAATTTTTTTTTTAATACTTTCTGTTGTTAAAAGTTTTAGTGGATTTCTTTGTTGTGATGATTATTATACTGTAATGTTAAATAATAATATAATAATAATAATAATTGTAATAATCATAATAACAATAATAATATTATTTTAATTATTGTTATTAATAATATTATTATTATTATTAGTAGTAGTAGTAGTAGTATTACTTGCGTCGGCGAAATTTTTTTTCAATATTTTGTTGAAAATGAAATAGGGCTAAAAGAAATAAAAAAAGAAAGAAATTTCTTCGACTATAGTGATTGAGTTATTTGAAATTTTGTTGATTGTCAATGCACTTGATCGGATCAGCAAGGCAGTCTTTGTTACAGCTTTAAAGCTGTTAAGTTTTTAAATAGGGATACAAAATCATAAGTAGGCCTAATTGTTGTTGGTTTTTATTAGATATTTATTTCAGATAGCTTTAGCTATTTAAAAAAATTAATATAAAAATCATACGACGCTGTCCGAGTTGCCCAACATCAACGACTATAAGGATCGATCACAATAGTTAAATTATGGATATTAATATTTGGTCGATTAATTATAGAAATTATTATACTACTATAAATCTCTTTATTTTAAATCAACCGATTATTAATCACTGTTGTTTGTTTCTATAAGCGGGAATTGTTTTATTTATTTTTATTTAATTTATATGTTGTTGCATTGAGAAAACATATAAATAATGAGAAAAAAAATCGATTATCACACAACAACACATTGTGAGGAAATAATTGGAAATACGATCAACATGCAGATTAACTTAACATTGTAATATAACCCAGACTTCAGTAGTATGCAAATGTGTGGAATACACCCCGTACATTAAAATAATCAACTAAAGAATAGAATCAACATACAGTACCACTTTTAAAATGCCCTTAATTTTACAGGCCTACTTTTATCGGCAATTTTATTTTAGCAATGGTGCGACAAGCTGTTCAGATGTCTTAAAAGAATGTTCCTTTTTGTTTTCTTCACAAAACAGAACAAGTTGCTACACCCTCGGGCCGTACCCTCGTTCAATAAATAAGTAAATAAATAATGGTCCAAAAAAAAAGAAATAGACGTGACAACGGTCGTGCAGGCTACTCAGCTAAAACCAAAAAAAAAGGAAGCTTTATGTTAACATACTACACGCAAATTCAAGGTAAAACCAATGAATAGCTTTACAAAACATGTAGGCAAACTAACAGTTGAGCGCAGCTAGAGACAAGGTCTCCCATTAATCCAAAGTTTCGATTAACTTCACCAAAGATACTAGAAACACAAGATAGAATTCTCCACAGAAAAAAAGTGTGCCACCGAAATGCATGGTGGGAATACAACCAATGGGGCGCCCCTCACGGCTGGATCTAAAAAACTTCTACCAAACTTTCGTTACCGTCGTCGCGTATTTTATTGGCAATCCTCAATTAAAAAAATGTACACAATTGTACTATTAGTACAGTTGTACCCAGACAGTGACAACGGTGAATACATAACCTCCTTGGCGGAGGTAGGAATCGTTGCTATTATCCAAATAAAACACAATTAAGCCCATGGATCAGTATAAAAAACAATATAGCGCAGAATCGTATGGCTGGACGCACTCTAGTGATAAAGTTTTCCTCCATTAGTGGAAAAAGAAGGGCGCCGTGTGCGTTTGGATATACTTAGCAACAGAAGGTTAATACAGTTTCATCTTATACTGCTTATGCGGACGTAATATGATTACTAATCTATTCCCGGCTAATTATTGTTCACTCGACCTACCCGCCTTAGCAAGGCCTTAGTGTTGTTAGCCTAACTCTGTCGCTGTAAAGGAAATTAAGTTTCACCTAACCTTCCCATCATGCTCGCTTATTCTCGCTGCAAATGCAAAGTGACTTGTGATTTTTTCAACGTAAATTAACTTAACATATTTTTTACTGATTGTTTATGCTAGATAATTAGGCTGTGAAGGTAAGTCGATCATGAGGTACATGCTCGATTGTATAAACTTCCGTTACTTTATGTTTTTTTAATGAATACATATACATATTTAATAATTGTTTACCCCGGAAGAAAGTGTTGCAAATTTGTGTCCCATAGGCTCTGATTATACAGACCACGAAATACTAAAATTCGCCGGGAACTAAAATTCGTGCTACACCTGTCGGCCGCCTCCTTCAATAAGACTGTGGACTCCTTCGCCACGCTTCATATTTTCTGGATTTGATCTGAATTTGATGGATTCACGGATTTTTCGTTTATGCCATGCTTGTTCTTTAGGAATTTTGACATTATTCCAATCTGGGATATGGTTGAGTTGCCATGATATGGGTTATTGCAGAGGATTGAATAACTTCGGAGGAGGAGTTAACAACAACATAAGAGAATAAAATAAACCAAAAATAAGTTAACAGACTATAATATATAAAACAAGATAGTAATGTACAAATGTACCGTTAATTACTTACCCAATTTATTTTAGGGTTTAGATTAGTGTAACATTTAATTCGATGATTAGTAATAATTATGATTACAATAGTTTAGTTATTGTAACGATTTAATCAATTCAGCCCACACAGCATTAGTGTTTCTTTCCCAGGCCATTTCGTGGCATGTTACTTTGTATTTCCAACGCCTCCTCTTTCGTTTTTCTTTCTCTATTGTTTTTATCCTTATCTTTTCAGTCCTTTCTGATGTTCCCTTATCTTACCTTTCCTGTTCCTTTCTCAGTTTTCGAATATTAGTCTCGTATGCAATAATAACAGGTGAATGTAGGGATTTTGTTGTTGTGTTCGTACTCATTTATGTGAACTTTTCTTAACTTAAATTTTATCATAAAAATGTTAAATAAGAATTCTAATAAATATATGTTATGGTAATATGTTGAACAATAATAAAATCATGATACTGATAATGATAATAATTGTTGTTACAATGCATTTAAACGTGAATTTTAGGGAAGGCCACGATTTATTGTTTTGATGGTGGTAGTACATTTTAATGCTTTTTAAAACCATTTTTAAGTGAGAATGTAGAATTTCATTGATTGATTTTACTATTGATGTTTCTATGTGTCTTTGCATTTTATATGAATTGTTTATTTAAAGACGGACATCCATTGTTTTGCATTAAATTAATATTGAATCTGGTATCATAAATCCAACTACCAGTTTAATTAAATAAATCATTAATAGGCCTATAATATAAATTTATTTATAACAGATGAAGAGGCTCCAACAACTTCAAACTGTCCAACCGTGGATCTTGAGATCATACCAGGAAGTGTTAGTAGTGTTTCTGTGAATTGGGATGAACCATCGTTTGTGGACAACTCTGGTGAAACTCCAAGTGTTACAAAAACCCATAATCCAGGAGATTTTTTTGATATTGGTGAAACAATTGTAGTGTACAATGCTACCGATGCGTATTTGAACAAGGGTTATTGTGAGATTAACATCACAGTAGTCCAAGGTATGTGGTATTGCCTGTATAACAACAACTGTATTTAGTTTTGAGTTCTGGATGTATGGTAGCAAACACCAACACACAAATGGAGCATGACCACATACATTATCATGGAGCATGACAACATCCATCTTTTAATTATTATTTGGTTCTAAATCTTCCTTGGTCCACTAACCCTTCCCCCCAATCACCCATGATCAATATTTAGAATGTGAGCACATTTTTAGAAACAATGAAAATTGCTCTCTCATACATTGAAATGTTTATCTAATTGTCTTTATGATGTGATTCAACCTAAATTGGCCCTCCTATCAGCCCCCAACCAAGACAAACTATTATGGTTGCTGGAGCTAAAAAAAATATCAAGTTAATTCCAGGTGCACCTGCTCTATTCATTGTTAATTAATTGTAAAATTTCAATGTTAGTATCCTGGTCCAATCTGCAATCCTTAACATTTCATTGCAAGTGCAGTTTTTGTTGATTGTTTTTATATACATTATGCACCCTCCAAAATGACTCAGAGAAGACATATTAATTGCAGTAAAAATTTGCATACTTATAATTATTTATTTATTTCGGTATAAAATACAAAAATACAAACTGGCAGCAAGAGCTGAAATAGGTTGCATTACAAAAAAAGATATATTACAAGGCGTTACAAACACACAGAAGAAAAAAGAAAAAAGTAACAACAATATTAGAATTTCAATAGATAAAATTTACAGTATAATTCAAAATAAAAACACTATAAAATTTAATTATTATTCATCCATTAAGCTACATAAAAAAATATTTATTGATTTACAGTATTTATAATTTATTGTTATCCAACTATACAATTAACTAATTTTTCATTGTCATTACCACTAATACTGTATTAATCATTTTAAATTTCTTTTAAGAATAGTAATAGAAGCAGATGATGAAAAAAAAATACAAAATTATAAGAGACAGTTATTAGGATAATCAATTTTTTAGTATACGAACAACATCAGTGATAGTTTGGCGTTTTTAGTTTGGTTATAATTTGTAAATATATATATCGTAGCATTGTTTCTTCACCTACAGATACTGAGGCGCCTGTATTTACATTCTGTCCAAGTGACACGGTTGTAGACACTCTCGAAAACAAGAACTATTCCATTGTAAATTTTACTGTACCGGTGGCTATCGACAATATTCAGTTACTGTCAGTAGGGCAAGCAATAACAAATTACAACCCTGATGGAGATATTTACTACATTGGTACAACCACAATTCGTTACTTGGCTTTAGATGAAGTGAACCAACCCACATACTGTACCTTCAGTATCACCGTTGAAGGTAAATTAACATCTTTTAAAAGCT
>NW_022701482.1:53968-81723 GCF_011630105.1 Anneissia japonica
ATATATATATATATATATATATATATATATATATATAATATATGAATCATCAAAGGTACAATATATATATATAAAGCAATATTAAACTTATTTACAAAAAGGGCGAAACCGACATTCCGGGAAATTTCCGCATGATAGCTTTCACATCATGTATAGGGAAGGTTTTCCATCAAATCTTGGCTCACAGACTTGAAAAATTCATAGTTGAAAATTCACTTATCAATCCTAACATTCAGAAAGCTTTTTTGCATAGTATTAATGGATGTGTTGATCATAACACAGTTCTTCATGAAATTATCAGGCATGCCAAAATCAAATGCAAAACCGTCCTGGAGGATGCATTTGGAAATGTCCACGACTCTCTAGACTGCAGCCATATCCCTCCATTAGTTAAAAACTACATTAAAACCTCTACTCAAATCTCTCTGGCGAGATTAATACAAAAGATTGGACCTCTGAACCTTCCCAATTTTCTAAAGGCATCTTCCAGGGAGACCCATTGTCCCCTATTATATGTTTGCTGTGTTTCGACCCACTGATTCAATCCATCCAATTGGAGGTCTCCTATGGCTACGAGTTAAACGGCACTAACATTATCACTACACCATTTGCAGATGACTTCTGCCTCATTTCAAGAAATAAAAGAACACACCAGAGATTAATAAACAAAATACTGGCTCATAGCAAATCCATGGGACTAAAGCTCAAACCACAAAAGTGCTGCTCACTCTGGATTTGCCTCGGAGGCCTACCAAGTTTCAATACAACCTTGGGAATAATATCCCTTCGGTTGAGGTTGAACCACACAAATTTCTAGGCTCTATCTTTACATTTAGGAATGCCGCCGATGCTGATGTATTTGATTACTTGTGTGATCTTATTGGACAGGGCACATTTGTGTGATCTTATCAACAAAATAAATGATTCCCTTATTAGGCCGGAATACGCAGTATTTTTTGCCGAGCTCAAGATTCCATCTTACAGTGAATATCACACCCACCCAGCTTGAAAAGCTTGATGCCCTGTCCAATAGGTTCGTCAAATTATGGTTTGGCATGCCCAGATGTGCTACTACTGTATGGCCTTCATTCACATGCCCAAGGAATTTGACATTCCCAACATTTCTGAACTCTACAAAGAATGCCATCTCATTGTGCATCTCTCTTCCAGAATTAAGTCTGGTGCGATCGTAAACACTGTCTTGATTCCAGGGTTGAAAGAGAAGGGAACTGGAAGAGAAAATCTCTCTTACCAACCAATTTGTGGACCCACTTTACGCGTAAATTAAAATAATGCGGACCCATTTTCTTAAAAGTGGACCTGTTTTACGCAAAAATATGAAAAAGCTGTACCCATATATTCTTGAAGGTTGACCAATTTTATGCGAAAAGATGAGAAATCTGGATCCATTTTTCAAAAACAGGACTCATTTTGTGCTAAAACAGCATATTTTAGACCTATTTTTGAAAATGTAGACCCACTCTTTGTGGACCCAATAGAAAAATTGTGTGGGACTGTCCAACTGTCCCAATAGCTGGCTACGGCATTGATTATTATACTCAAAATGAAGCGCCAACAAATTTCTCATGATCTTTTATCAGCGATTTTCGGCAACCATAGAGATCTTAATAATAATATGTTTTATGTACCATAGAAAATAAAGCTTATAAACATTGTTTTTGAGTATGTACTTTATATACTGTACTTCAAAGCAGTGATTTCACAACGACCTCAGTCCCACCATGGTTGGGGCTGAGGTGCGAAAATTTGAGGAAATAGTATTTCTAGATGGCCGGAAATGACACTAGATGGCCGGAAATGACAATTCATCATCATCACATCACCATTATATAGTTAAAATGAAAACAAATTTATCATAATCTTTTGTCAGGGATTTACTTAATATCCAAGATAACTTAAGCCTAACTATAGCTTACTAAGTTACTGTATAATAATCAACAAATCACAACTTACTTTTTCGCCTTTAGCACAATTTTCTTCACTTTTTAATATTATTTAATATTATTATCTATTATCACCATCGTCATCATCATCATTGTGATCATCATAATTATTATTATTGCTGCGAAGCAGCCAATTCATATTCTTGACATCAATTTGACCTCTGAAAGGTCATTGTTTGTCAAAAAACAAGGGCCTAAGACGACTGAAAAGCGGAGTTTCCTTCTTTCGTTCTGCCGGATAAAATCAATTACTTTAGGCGAAGTTTGTAGACTAACCTACGCATACCAACTTCCGCATGTGGCGACGCTCGAGTATTACTATTCAGCGTTTTTACTATATTTCTAGGTTTCCTATTTCTACGTTTAATCGGCCCATGTCTCAGCCAGAATATTTTGACGCCAATATTATTTACGAACTCATTTAAACTTATTTACTAGCCTATTTCAGCGTGCTAATTATTACATTTAGGCGACGCTTGTTGTAGACTGGCATACACGGTACCAACGCTCGTTTTTACTATGTTTCTACGTCAGCTCGAGACGAATTGAGTATTACTATTCAGCGTTTTTACTATAACCATGGGTGGTATGAATGTCAACTCGGCCCAAGTCTCGGCAAAGTATTTTTGAGGCCTATAGTATTTACGAACCCAGTTAAACTTATTTATGTCAACGTGCTAATTATTACATTTTAAAACAATAATTAAAAATGTATTATACTTGGGGGCCGCGAAACTGTGGCCAAAGTTGACTTGGTGCCGAGATGACTCAAATTCGATCATGCTTACGTTGTGTGGTACGTTGGCAGTCAACTGGCCTCTACAAACTCGCCCCTAGAATATTCGCCGTCTTGAAAACTCCCCATACTAAATCGTATCACCAAAAAAAAATTCTACTCTATGCCTAGACTAGCTAAATAGGCAGCCTTGAAGGGACGAAGGTCCCAATGAAAAACAACATCGCTCCTTGATAGCTAACATTGTCTATTTAACATCACAATAATTTTATTATTAGACTTATAGTTGTTTTTTGAATTGTACTCCACAAATCTCAGCTGATACCTTGCACAACTCATTAACGCTGGTATCTATTGTCGTGAGAAAATGTTCCATTACAATAAATATAAATGTATTTATTCTGAACAAAATGACACCAAAATCAAATCAAATGACCAGTAGTTATTGAGATATACAAATATGAGGTCAAAGGTCAAACTGACAGAAGTGTCATTTCTGGATAATTTTGGACGAAATGTTTCATTAGAGCATATAGAAATATGTAGGTTGTGAACAATTTGAGACCAAAATCAAGCCTCTACAGTTTGTAGTTGCCAAGATATGATGGCCGCCATAACAGACGTTGGACGCTTGGCACCCCCCGATATTTTGATTCTACATACATTGAAGAAACTTTGTGCCAAGTTTCATGCTTTGGTAATAAAATGCACACCTCATGGCATTAGTAACATGTGGATGCATATTTACGTAAATTAGAAGTACTGTACACTATTTATTTTGAGTGATCCTTGGAAAGAATTTGTATCTAGCAAGAACAAGCTTTAAAATTTTAACACTGTGTACAAAGGTGGGGGGGAGAGCCGCGGCTCCCATGGCTCCCCCTTGTATACGTCCTTGATCAGCCTTCAATTAAATAAAATTAAAAACAGTGTTTGTACATTTAATAACTTATTTACGAAAGTTCAAGGTCTATCGGTTCATCGATCTATGAAAGAAAGACTATCCAACTACTAAGTATTGTTGGAATATAGGCCTAATAATATATTGCCTATGTCTTTGATTTTTTTTCTCTAAGGAATAGGCCTAAGAATGAGATAAAATCACATTTAAGAGGGGGAAAACCTTGAGTTTTGGAGAAATTAAAGGACACTGTAATCTTGTCAAATTTAACCCTTAACCATGGTATTTCTTTTTTTGTTTACTTTCATGGCATTCTAATCAATGTCAAAACATGCACCCTTATTTTTGAGTCGTTACTCTATGCATGCTACATGCATCCAATAGAAAGCTCAATATTTAAAAAAAAAAATTTGGTTATCAACATTGCATCATGAAATAACATTGGGAACATACTTCAACTATTATAGTTTTAATTACATTACTGCTGATTGATATTATAAATGAATTTTGCATTGATAATTATTGCTATAAATTCTAATTCTACTGTAACTTATTCTTGGTTTAATAGAAACAAACAAATTTATGTTTTAATTATCGTCCAGACATTTCATGTCAAGTGGCCCCTAAAATTCTTGTTGTCCGACTGTAAAAAACACTGGCGTCTGGCAAATGGGTTCGCTCATGCCTGATTTAACCCATCCATGTTTTGCCCGTTCAGTGTGCTCTTGTAAATTATTCTTGGTTTATTAGAAACAAACAAATTTATGTTTTAATTATCGTTTATCGGTGTCTGTTCCTTACCTTTATCTGCTGGGACGGCTGCGACATGCCCAGGGGCACAAGTAGCTTTGCGTTATTACTATGCTGGCAGTACAAGTGGTTGTACTCCATTTGCTTATTATTGTGGTGCAAATGCCAACAACTTTGAAAGCAATACATTGTGTGAAGCAGCATGTGGAGGTAAATAACAATATGTAATTTGAAAAATATGCGCTGACAGTACAAGTGGTTGTACTCCATTTGCTTATTATTGTGGTGAAAATGCCAGCAATTTTGTGACCATAACCGATTGTCAAACATCATGTGGAGGTAAATAAAAAAATAATTAGGGCCGAAACCCCCTTTATGTTTCAAAAGCACATTTAACACAAAATCTGTAAAAAATTAAGGTAAGATTTGCTTCGTACACACAATGTAGCGTTACTTGTAAGGGTAATGCCAACAACTTAGAAACCCAAGTACAATGTCAAACAACACATGGCGGTAAATAACAAGTAATCAGGGCCAACCTTAATATTACAGAGGTGGTTGTACCTTATTTTCTAATTATTGTGATGGAAATGCCAACAACTTTGATACCCAAGCAGACTGTCAAACAGCATGTGGCGTTTATAAGTACCTAGTTTAGTTTAGAGAGAAAAAAAAAACCCAGCTTTGTGTTGCCCAAGCCCAACTGAACCATTTAAAAATCACTATCGCTATTTTTGTATTAACATATTATCTATTAAACTAAGAGCCTAAAATATTTGTATTGGTTCAATATTTAATTTTGCTTTGATACAGAGTAATTTTTTGGCCTAATATAGAGTAATGATTTAATACTGAATTCATTTGATTTTATTGTCTTTATTATATTTTCATTGGATTTTGTTTGTTTGTACTTCCACAAGGATTTTATATTTTCATCGGATTTTGTTTATATGTTTAGACCCTTAGGTCTACCTGCAACAGATTTTTACAGATGATTTCTGACTTTAAATGGAAGGGTCCTTTTTATGCTGGTGACTATCGAAAGTGGGGTTTGAATGTGGTGACTATATAAAGAGAAACATCCCTGACTAGATAATCTACTATTCTAAATGAAACTTTCTAGAACAGTTAACCAAGTTACAAGGCATCCCCCTATATCTGCCTTTGTGGATTCTATTTACAACAAAAGACTTTCTAGTTTTGCATTGTGCATAGCATTATACCTAACTAATTAAATATTTTATCATTGCTTTTCAACATGCCTAAACTCTTTTTATAAACAATTTTTTTTTTTACTGCAAAGAAATTTATGTTGGGTGTTTGATTTTTTTTTTTTTACAAAGCAAAGGTACCTGTATTTTGATATATAAATGGGTGTAGGCCTACCTTTATATATAGAGTTAGTGTGTTAATGTAAGTAAGGTGGTGTTGGTTGTTGTATGGGTGGCTCCTTTGATGAAACCATATAATAGATAGAAGTTTATGAGTGATTTTAGAAATATCTGTTTGTGATTGTTTCAGTGAAAAATATATTTGCATATTTTATTATATACTGTAATTTGATTTTTCAGTAACAGTAAGTCCATGTTCAACAAATCCTTGTCAGAATGGAGGTGCATGCACTGTTGTAGGTTCAAGTTACACGTGTACATGTTCAGGGTGTTTTACTGGAACGAACTGTCAAACAGGTGTGTACAAGTTGTTTTCATTGCTAATCATTGATTGCCTAATATCTTAAAATATATTTATTTAAATTTAAATAAATATTCAATTACAAAGGAGTTAAATTCAGATACAGTATAAATACTGCTCTTAGTTTTACGTTTGGAATATTAAGTTGCTTTTATTTTTAACTTATAATTCTGCTCGTAAAGTTGTTTTTGTTTTTAATGTCCAACATGCTGTCAAACAGGTAAATGCTCTCAATTTAAATGATTTATAGTTAATTGTCCTAGAGTCATGAGTACCAGGTCTGCTCTAGCCTTTTTTGCGTTTACCTTAGAACTGTCTTATAGATTTCTAGTACATGCTAACTGTACTAGTATTTTAGCTTTATAGTCAGGAATCATAATTTCAGAATGTTAAGCATATGGAAATTCCTTTAAATACTCTACAATTCAGAAACCTCAAAGAGCATTTATTATTGAATATAATACACAAATCATGTAATAAGAAAGAAAAAAGAAATAAAAAGAAATGTAAACTTGATAACTGACCAAGTTACATTAGTCTTGGTAATTGACCAACACATGATGTGATTTTGTACTGTAGTTCATTCAGCTTTACTATCATCATTTCTTTGTGCTGATTGGTTTATATAAAATATACTCCAAATAAGGTAGGCCTACACAAAAGTCAAATGCAGGACTGCCTGCTTATTACCAACTGGCAATGAATGGTACTTTATATGCAACCAACAACTAATGTGACAAGTGTTTGTTATAGAGTGTGGTAATAGGTTTTTCATAAATATCACCTTATCCACTTTTTTTTTAATTCTGTACTGCTTTAATTCTTAGTATAACCCAATATCATTGGTGATTTTTGCTTTGCCCTTTGGGTTAACTTCTCTGTACCTACATCTATCATGGAATCCATTGTGTCAAAAAGTTTCTAGTAATTGTTTAGTAATGTATCTTTTTTTTTAATTAATTGTTTTTCAAATTTTATTTCAATAATGTGATACAATATCTTCCTTCACAATCTTAGTGTGATCATAGAGAAAATATTTTCTCTATGGTGTGATCAGTGTGTGTGTTCATTTATTGATTCTAGCTCAAAATGTTTGTGATATAACCATTTCTGCCAGAATGGAGGAGCTTGTAGTGCTGCTTCTAATTCCTGTAATTCTTATACTTGTATCTGTCCACCATGCTTCTCTGGTGCTCTCTGTCAAACAGGTTAAAAAACCTGAATGTTATTAATAACTCTAGTCCTCCTGAAGGTACTGAAGAACTGGAGTTGATTGAAAGCTTTGGTTCTATTTCTGGTTGTTGATCTGCTGAGAGATACAATACGATACAATTTGTTAACCATCAAAAAAACACATCAACATAAATAATTTTCTTGCAATGTCCAGCTCAAGATGTTAAATATGTAGTGGTCACCTTTGTCAGAGTGCTTTTTGTAATGCGTTGCTGGTTCCTGTACTCTTTTCTAAACTAAGTATTGTACATTGTAGAATGATTTTCTTTTATGTTTATGGCTACGGTCACACTAGAGTTTCAAGCCTGGCTTGACTCACCGCGGGTGAGATTTTCGTAATGTGACCGCATCTGCACCGACTCGCGCCTGGCGTGACCTCGATCTCAATTTACCTATCTCGATCCCGGCTCAGGACCCATATTCACCCTGGCGTGACCGAGATTGACATTTTCTCGTCGGCTGTCGACCAATCACAGTCGATGACGACGTTGCGTTTAGAAGTTCTTGAATAAAAAACCAGCGAGTTCTTCATGTGTGTTCAATCAAGACGCAATCATTACTTTTCATAAAAGTTAATTCAAATTTTAATTAATAATAATGCGATTGATTTGGAGCGACCAGGAAACTGCTGACCTGCTGGGTTTGTGGGGCCAACCCAAGCTGAGAGATCGGATAGAAAATAAAAAAAACAAACAACAAAACGGTAATTTTTTGCGTGCTTGCTGACAGATTAGCCAGTCTCGGACATGAGAAGAGAACGACGGCCCAAATTCAAACAAAGGTGAAGGCATTGCGAGCCCAATACAAGCTGTTAAAAGATCAGTTGAAGAAGAGTGGTTCGGGCACGTCTGGTGTAAAATCTTTGATTGCGATCCACCCAATCACACGCGCGTATATCGAATCCCGTGAAACAGAGTTGGCCAAACTCTCTCTCTCTCTCTACGCGGCTCTGCTGTAATGCTCTTCCTGGTTTTTGTACTGATTATACCTGTACCTGTCCAGCTTGCTTCACTGGAACATTCTGTCAAACAGGTAGATCAATTCCTTATATTTGTCGAATAAGGTTTTGATTTTTGAGGAAGGGATGAACAAAGAGAAGTGGCAGTTTGAAAGCATTATCATGAAAAAATATAATTCAAGTACTATTATCTTCGGGCTCCAATTTGAAATTTTGAAATTTTTTTATATTTTATAGCCAATAGATATTTTTTACTTTGCATTTTCCTAAAAGAAGGCACATATTAAACCTGTTGAAGGTGTATCCTCATAGAAATGGTTAATGGTTTTACATTTTTTGTGGAGGGCCAACCATAGATAAGATAATGTTATTTTATTATTTATAAACTGTTTGTTTTTACCTCAAAATTCTTATGATAACAGCCTCTATCAGAATGCAGCTGCTTGTATGTTTGGGTTTTTCAGGAAGTATTGGACAAAGAGAAGGTTTGGCAGTGGCAGTTTGAAAGCATTATAGAGAAACAACTACATATTATTACTATATTGATTTGTCTGAAGGTGTTAATTTTTTTTTCTTTTCCAGGTGTTAATGCTTGTGATAATCATCTCTGCCAGAATGGAGCAGCTTGTAATGCTGCTGCTGGTTCCTGCACTGATTATACCTGTACCTGTACAGGTTGCTTCACTGGGACATTTTGTACAACAGGTAGTAGAGCAATTTTTTTATCCAGTCAGCCGTAGAACTTTCTTCTCCCCTAATGCCTTCGTGTCTGAGCTACTAGGTTTCTCTCGTCTCCACAACTTGTATAAATGGGTACCTGGTAGGAGGTGAATGATTTGAAATGACATTTGTAGTGCTGATTACACGCATAACTAGGAATGCTTCCTAAATAAAATAATTGTTAAAATAATGATAATAATAACAATATGTCGTTCTTATATAGCGCTTCATGCCTTTACAAGGCCTCTAAGCGCTTCACATTACTACCCCGGTCATTGGATCAAACACATATGGAACACATTGAAACACCAAAATTAAATTAGTAAATGAAATTATATTATCATTCCATAAAAGACACATATTAAACCTATTAAAGATGCATCCTCGTAATAACATTCAAAAACGAATTTAAAAATCTATTGCTCAATTTAAAAAAATCAAATAATTTATCCAATGTTAGTAAAGATTGAAACATTAAAATTCAGACATTTCATTACTAAAATGCCTTAACTATAAACCATGCCAGACAAGGGTGTATGCAGAATAGTATTGAATTGTGTCTACTTTTAATTGGTGAGACTTTTTAGATTTGGTTTTAGTTTTGGTGTGAAGCCCACTACCAAGGATAACTCACGAAAGTTATATTTCTAGTGGCCTATCTGGTGGTGAATTTGGCAGTGCACAGGGAGACAATGCGGTGGTAGAAGGTTGAAAGCATTAGTGTGAATAATTAATTCAACTGCATATTTACTATATTTTTTGAAATTTTTCTTTTCCATAGCTGTTAATGCTTGTGCTAATAACCTCTGTCAGAATGGAGCAGCTTGTAATGCTGTTGCTGGTTCCTGTACTGATTATACCTGTACCTGTCCAGCTTGCTTCACTGGAACATTCTGTCAAACAGGTAAGGCAATTCCTTATATTTGTCAAACAAGGTTTGGATTTTTTAGGAAGGGATGGACAAATAGAAGTTGCAGTTTGAAAGTATTATCATAAAAAAATATAATTCAAGTACTATTATCTTCAGGCTCTACCACTCTTAAGTCTTGGTTCCATTTTGAAATTTTAATATTTTTATATTGTATAGGTAATAGATATTTTTTACTTTGCATTTTCCTAGAAGGCACATATTAAACCTGTTGAAGGTGTATCCTCATAAAAATGGTTAATGGTTTTACATTTTTTGTGGAGGGCTAACCTTACATAAGATAATGTTATTTTATTATTTATAAACAGTTTGTTTTTACCTCAAAATTCTTATGATAACCACCTCTATCAGAACGGAGCAGCTTGTAATGTTTGGGTTTTTTAGGAAGTAGTGGACAAAGAGAAGGTTTGGCAGTGACAGTTTGAAAGCATTATCACAGAGAAATAATTCAACTAATATTATTACTATATTATTGATTTGTCTGAAAGTGTTAACTTTTTTTCTTTTCCACAGGTGTTGATGCTTGTGCTAATCATCTCTGCCAGAATGGAGGTGCTTGTAATGCTGTTGCTGGTTCCTGCACTGATTATACCTGTACCTGTACAGGTTGCTTCACTGGAACATTTTGTACAACAGGTAGAGCAATCCTTATATCTGTTACACGCTTAACTAGGAATGCATCCTAAATCAATTTAATTGTATCATTAAAAGCAATCATATAAACCTATTAAAGATGCATCCTCGTAATAACATTGAAAAATGAATTAAAAAATCTATTGCTCAATTTTAAAAAATCAAATAATTTATCCAATGGTAGTAAAGATTGAAACAATTCACACATTTCATTACTAAAATGCCTTAACTATAAACCATGCCAGACAAAGGTGTATGCAAAATAGTATTGAATTGTGTCTACTTTTAATTGGTGAGAATTTTTAGATTTGGTTTGGTTTTGGTGTGAAACCCACTACCAAGGATAACTCAACGAAAGTTTTATTTCTCATGGGCCTATCTGGTGGTGAATTTAGCAGTGCACAGGGAGACAATGCGGTGTTAGATGGTTGAAAGCATTAGTATGAATAATTGATTTAACTATATATTATTTACTATATTTATTTGAACTTTTTTTCTTTTCCATAGCTGTCAATGCTTGTGCTAATAATCTCTGTCAGAATGGAGGAGCATGTACTGCTGTTGCTGGTTCCTGCACTGATTATACCTGTACCTGTACAGGTTGCTTCACTGGAACGTTTTGTACAACAGGTAGAGCAATACTTATATCTATTAAACAGTTGGTTTGGATTTTTAGGAAGTAATGTAATGTGATTCGATTTATAAAGCACTTTATACCGCAGTCTCAAAAATCGCTTGAGGTGTGGACTAGCTCGCGCAGCAACTTTCTTCTCCCCTAAGGCCTTTGTGTCTGTGCTACCAGCTATCTCTCGCCTGTCCACAACAGGGGCTGTATGAACCAGTACACCGGGGTAACCCCCTACTTGTATAAATGGGTACCTGGTAGGAGGTGAATGATATTAGTAGTGCTGATTACACGCTTAACTAGGAATGCATCCTAAATCAATTTAATTGTATCAATAAAAGCAATTATAAAAACCTATTAAAGATGCATCCTCGTATTAACATTGAAAAATGAATTAAAAAATCTATTGCTCAATTTAAAAAAATCAAATAATTTTGTCCAATGGTAGTAAAGATTGAAACAATTCAGACATTTCATTACTAAAATGCCTTAACTATAAACCATGCCAGACAAAAGTGTATGCAAAATAGTATTGAATTTTGTCTACTTTTAATTGGTGAGAATTTTTAGATTTGGTTTGGTTTTGGTGTGAAACCCACTACCAAGGATAACTCACGAAAGTTATATTTCTAGTGGCCTATCTGGTGGTATATATGGCAATGCACAGGGAGACAGTGCAGTGGTAGAAGGTTGAAAGCATTAGTATGAATAATTAATTCAACTACATATTTACTATATTTGTTTTAACTTAGCTGTCAATGCTTGTGCTAATAATCTCTGTCAGAGTGGAGCAGCTTGTAATGCTGTTGCTGGTTCCTGCACTGATTATACCTGTACCTGTCCAGCTTGCTTCACTGGAACATTTTGTCAAACAGGTGTGATTTTATTTTAGTATTTTTCAAGTGATATTATTTATTAATGTTATATTACCATATATCAATGTATTAATATAGTCAGTGTATTATTCCAAGTCTCTCTTGGCTGGGCATAGATAAAATCAAATAATTTTACCCGTATGCGTGTGCTACAAGAGGTGATTATGTTATAGGTCCATGATCATATTAGATATATAAATATGTGATGAATGATACTAATTGTGTAATAATGTATAATAATAACAATAACAGCAAAGATAATAATAAGAGAAAATCTTTTAGACTGGACTTATTTATTTTGTGGATGAATAATAATATTTTAAAACACATAATATGTATTGATAAATGAATTACTATTTCAAGTAAATACAGTATAAGATTTTTATAAATCTTATTTACCAGCAACCAATCCATGCAGCAACAACTTGTGTCAAAATGGAGCGGCTTGTGTCGGTATCACCAACGTTCCTAACCAATGTAATCTTTACACATGTACATGTCCAGCTTGCTTTAGTGGAACGTACTGTCAAACAGGTAATAATTCAGTGGCTCTGGAGGCCCCTGGCTAAAGATATTTTGTTACCTACTACTCTTGAGGCTGGGTTTCAAGTAAGGCCCTATTTAGAAATTTTAATTTTTTTTATATTGTAGATTTAATAGATTGTTCATACTCTCCATTTTCCCAACAGGATGTAATGTGAGTGAACTAAACCAAATTAATTGTACATTAAAAGACACATCATGTTAAACCAATTAAAGATGTATCTTCGTAGTAATGGTTAATGGTTTAAATTTTTTGTGCAGGGGCAGTTTTAAGTAGGATAATTTTATTGTTTATAAAATGTTTGTTTTTAGTTCAAAATGCTTGTGATAACAACCTCTGTCAGAATGGAGCAGCTTGTAATGCTGTTGCTGGTTCCTGTACTGATTATACCTGTACCTGTCCAGCTTGCTTCACTGGAACATTCTGTCAAACAGGTAGATCAATTCCTTATATTTGTCAAACAAGGTTTGGATTTTTGAGGAAGGGATGAACAAAGAGAAGTGGCAGTTTGAAAGCATTTTAGTGAAAAAATATAATTCAAGTACTATTATTTTCGGGCTCTACCACTCTTAAATCTGGGTTCCATTTGGAAATTTTAATATTTTTTATATTGTATAGGTAATAGATATTTTTTACTTTGCGTTTTCCTAAAAGAAGGCACATATTAAACCTGTTAAAGGTGTATCCTCATAGAAATGGTTAATGGTTTTAAATATTGTGTGGAGGGCTAACCTTAGATAGAATAATGTTATTTTATTGTTTATAAACTGTTTGTTTTTACCTCTAAATGTGGCAAAGACAAGCCAAACCAGTCACTCGTCGCAAAAATTGATTTTTAGTTATTAATACAGTGTTAGAGAGTAAAATAATAGCTATAAAATGGTAACAAAATCATTCAAATTGGACATTTCCTTATGAAGTTACATGCGTTTAACCACACAGCTGTTTAAAGAACAATATATGAGAAATTAGCCGTCAAGGTTTATGATTTTAGGCATTTCTCATGCAGAAACTATATTTATATCCTTAAAAAGTATTGTTTTAACATTGAAAATGGGGAAAATAACAGCAGAGAATGTGTAGATATATAAAGGTTAGTTTAGTGCAATAAAATAGATTTTTAAAAATTTGACATTCCAGCATGTTTTGGCCATTTTCTCTGAAACACGATTTGCGACGAGTGACTGGTTTGGCTTGTCTTTGCCACAAATGCTTATGATAACAACCACCTCTATCAGAACGGAGCAGCTTGTAATGTTTGGGTTTTTTAGGAAGTATTGGACAAAGAAAAGGTTTGGCAGTGGCAGTTTGAAAGCATTATCATAGAGAAACATCTACATATTATTACTAAGGCTTTAAGAAATGGGGATTTCTGCACTGATTATACCTGTACCTGTCCAGCTTGCTTCACTGGAGCATTCTGTACAACAGGTGTGATTTTATTACTTAGTATTTTTTCAGGTGATATTATTTTATTAATTTTATATTTTATCAATGTATTAATATAGTAGTCAGTGTGTTTGTACTTCTTCTGGTTTTGTGTTAAGGTATCACATATAAAATCAAGACACCTTCTTTCCTACAGTTTTTCATTCTATCTATGCCTAACATCTACTTTTGAATTTACTGGCATTCACAGATGATTTCAATATTTTAAATGCTATTCGTTTATAGAACAAAAAACAAACTCAAACAAGCACAAAACTCAGAGTTGATTAAGGATTCATAGAATCTATAGATCTATAGAATCTATCTAATCTATAGAATTCCTGTAATTCTTATACTTGTATCTGTCCACCATGCTTCTCTGGTGCTCTCTGTCAAACAGGTTAAAAAACCTGAATGTTATTAATAACTCTAGTCCTCCTGAAGGTACTGACGGACTGAAGAACTGGAGGTGATTGAAAGCTTTGATTCTATTTCTGGCTGTTGATCTGCTGAGAGATACAATACGATACAATTTATGAACCATCAAAAAAACACATCAACATAAATCATTTTCTTGCAATGTCCAGCTCAAGATGTTAAATATGTAGTGGTCACCTTTGTCAGAGTGCTTGTAATGCGTTGCTGGGTCCTGTACTCTTTTCTAACCTAAGTATTTTACATTGTAGAATTATTTTCTTTTATGTTTATGTCATGTTAACTGTAATTGTATTGTTTAAGTGATTGATTGTATGCGCTCTGGGGGTCGGCTTGCTTGTATATATGTCACTTATTACTATTATTATTATTTACACCTGTACCAACATGTTACACCTGTTATTTCTGTACAACAGGTACAAAACTCATATCTGCCAAACAATTGTTTTGGGTTTTTGTGAAGGGACAGGTTTAGATAGGAGAATGTAATGTAAATGTTCATATTTTATTGTTTATAAATGTTTGTTTTAGCGCAAAATGCTTGTGGTAATCATCTCTGCCAGAATGGAGGTGCTTGTAACGCTGTTGCTGGTTCCTGCACTGATTATACCTGTACCTGTCCAGCTTGCTTCACTGGAACATTTTGTACAACAGGTAGAGCAATTTTTTATCCAGTCAACCGTAGAACTTTCTTCTCCGCTAAGGCCTTTGTATCTGAGCTACCAGCTATCTCTCGTCTCCCCTACTTGTATAAATGGGTACCTGGTAGGAGGTGAATGATTCTGAATGATATTAGTAGTGCTGATTACACGCATAACTAGGAATGCTTCCTAAATAAAATAATTGTATCATTAAAAGACACATATTAAACCTCGTTTCTCGTAATAACATTCAAAAATTAATTAAAAAATTAATTGCTCAGGTAAAAAAAATCAAATAATTTATCCAGTCATAGTAAAGATTGAAACATTTCAGACATTTCACTACTAAAATGCCTTAACTATAACCATGCCAGACAAAGGTGTATGCAGAATAGTATTGTATTGTGTCTACTTTTAATTGGTGAGAATTTTTAGATTTGGTTCAGTTTTGGTGTCAAACCCACTACTAAGGATAACTCAGGAAAGTTATATTTCTAGTGGCCTATCTGGTGGTGAATCTGGCAGTGCACAGGGAGACAGTGCAGTGGTAGAAGGTTGAAAGCATTAGTATGAATAATTAATTCTACATATTATTTACTATATTTATTTGAACTTTTTTTCTTTTCCATAGCTGTTAATGCTTGTGCTAATAACCTCTGTCAGAATGGAGCAGCTTGTAACGCTGTTGCTGGTTCCTGTACTGATTATACCTGTACCTGTCCAGCTTGCTTCACTGGAACATTCTGTCAAACAGGTAGAGCAATTTCTTATAGTTGTCTAACAAGGTTTGGATTTTTAGGAAGGGATGGACAACGAGAAGTGGCAATTTGAAAGCATTATCATGAAAAAATACAATTCAAGTACTTCGGGCCCTACCACTCTTGAGTCTGAGTTCCATTTTGAAATATTTTTTATATTGTATGGGTAATATATATTTTTTAATTTTCATTTTTCTAAAAGAAGGCACATATTAAACCTGTTGAAAATGTATCCTCATAAAAATGGTTAATGGTTTTAAATTTTTTGTGGAGGGCTATCCTTAAATAGTAGAATGTTATTTTATTGTTTATAAAATGTTTGTTTTTACCTCAAAATGCTTGTGATAACAGCCTCTGTCAGAATGGAGCAGCTTGTAATGTTTGGATTTATTAGGAAGTATTGGACTACGAGAAGGTTTGGCAGTGGCATTTTGAAAGCATTATCATAGAGAAACAATTCAACTACATATTATTACTATATTGATTTGTCTTTTTTTCTTTTCCACAGGTGTTGATGCTTGTGCTAATCATATCTGCCAGAATGGAGGAGCGTGTAATGCTGTTGCTGGTTCCTGCACTAATTATACCTGTACCTGTCCAGCTTGCTTCAATGAAACATTTTGTCAAACAGGTAGAGCAATTCCTTATCCAGTCAGCCGTAGGCAGACTGGATTCTGCTTTCTTAGCATTCTTCTTATGATTACCCAGTCAGCTGCAGGCTCAACTCGTACATCAGGCTCATGTAGACATTTTTAAAACAGACCCTAAAGTATTTTAATGTAGTCACTAATAATAATTTAAAGTCTACTTCTGTCACAAATAACATAGCACAGTCTTGTCCATTGCACATATACATTGGCATAATGCATGGGTCTTTATGATGTTCATGAATAAAGCGTCAAACGTCATTAAAGGGTCATCTTTCTTTTTGGCAATATTATTATAACTGAATAAAAAAACTGTTGAGTTCCCTGTTTCTATATTAAACATTACTCAAACGTGTCGAATATATACTCTGAAGCAAATACGTGGGTTTTAATAAGTGTATACTTTTTATTGTGTATCCATCCTTCATGCGTCACAAGTGCAGCAGCATACAACTTGTAAAAGATAAGCTCAGTGTGCGTGTACTGTTATGAATATTTAATGAGGGTCTTGTTTACTATTAAAGACGTTCACCATTTGTGTGTTGATAGATGATCCAATTGAGCTCTGATTTACCAGGAATGATCTGACTGGGTTCATGTTCTATTATTATTTCTAGTTATATCTGTTAAACAATGTTTGGATTTTTTAGAAAGTGGCAGTTTGAAAGCATTAATTCAACTAGGCCTACATATTATTACTATATTGATTTGTCTGAAGGTATTAACTTTTTTTTCTTTTCCACAGGTGTTGATGCTTGTGCTAATCATCTTTGCCAGAATGGAGGAGCATGTAATGCTGTTGCTGATTCCTGCTCTGATTATACCTGTACCTGTCCAGCTTGCTTCACTGGAACATTTTGTACAACAGGTAGAGCAATTCCTTATAAGTTTTCAAACAAGTTTTGGATTTTTTGGATAGGTGGGGGGAGGGGGGTGGAGGTTAGGTTGCAAAGAGAAGTTGCGGTTTGAAAGCATTATCCTGGAGAAATAAAATTCAAGTACTACTATATTGATTTGTCTGAACGTGTAAAGTTTTTTTTTTCACAGTTGTTATATGCATTTGTCAATTGTAGTATCGGCCTCGACCCTGGACCGCGGCCTAGCGGGACTTAGCCGGGGATGTAATTTCCGAAATGGTTACATGCATGTGAAAGTCCTGGCCACCTCCCGGCAATGCAGGACATTGTTTTAACGAACATCCGCGGCTAAGTTCGCCACTACTTACCGCTGTAGTCCCGATATAATGCCCCGCTAATAAATGATTGGATGATAAGACTTACTTGAAGGTCTAGCCTTGGTCTGAATCGGAGAAACACATGAGAGCTAGGCAGGAGCTAGGCCAAGGAGATGAGCTTGCTTGATGGAAGCACTATGCATGCGTATCACTAAGCAGATTTACATGTAAGTTTGAAAAAGTGCGAAAAAAAAGGGGTGTATTGACAGATTAATCGTAGAAAAAGAAAATAATTGATTGATTGATTTAACTGATTGATAGAATTTAATTATTGAATATCAAAACAGAAATTAGGCCTAAATAAGAAAATGAATACATGTAGTAGAAACAGATTTCCTTGCCTTGGCTCATGTACTGGCGTATTTTTGACGCAAACTAGGTAAAAAAATTCACGGTTCACAAATTTTCATGCAACGCACGCACACGTGATACCATCTCGGTTCTCGACGTTGTGTGGTTGGAGGTTCAAATTTTATTATGTAATTTATACTGTGATCTATAAAAAACGAAACCATGATGGTAGGCCTAAAGTACCGGAAGGCGATTTTTTAATTACACACAGTAGTTGCTGACTGAATGCAGCCTAGTGTAGGCGAGGTAGGACCGGATCTGGTTTAACAGTACTAGGCCTAGGCCTACACACCCGAACCTGCAGCTACTCTACCGTGTAAAATTCCCGAGGCCTGTCACATCTACGGGTAAATTTTAGGTTCGTCCCTGCACTACGGGGACACAACTATATGTACATCCCCAGCTCAGTCCCAATGCCCCGCTATTGCCCGGGTCGGGAGTGGGGGGGCGGGACTACAATTGATAAGTGCAATTATGCTTGTGATAACCACCTTATATGCATGACACCAAGGAATATAGATAGAGGAAGAACGAGAGCAAGCCCAAAATCGTGTAATCAACCGAATTGCATGATGGGAGGCCAATGGAGATAGAGAGTTAGATCTTAATATTATGTATTTATTAAATATTCTAGGTCTATCTATTCTTGTAATTATTGCTTAGACCTATATAATAATTGGATAGGGTAGGCTAGGCTCCTAGCTTTCAAATAAAAAAAAAAAAACATTACATTGTACACTACAGTTGTCCAGATATTGGTGGCAGACCTGGTAAGAGTACTTCGAAATATTTCAAGGTATGTGAATGTCGACGAAAGAAAAGACCAGGAGCAACTGTTCACTAATAGGATGCAAGTAAGTGGGTATACCAGATGAGAGATGAGGTGCATAGAAGGGGGATGAAAAGATTAGATAAAATGATGAAAAAGGATAAGGATGGTGAAGTACCGCTATGTAGGTCCTTGGAGAAAGGGACATAAAGAAGAATGAAAAGAAGAGCAGTTAGTACACAAAAGGGGGACACGAAACAGTAATGTTCATAGACGCAATCCCAGATGGGCAAATGGCAAAGGATGTCTCTAGGATAATGAAGTCAAGTAGATTGAACATCAAAGTGATTGAGAGATCAGGAGAAAATGTCAAGAGCATATTAGTAAAGTCCAAAAAAAATTAGATGTGTGGAAGATAAATGTTCCATATGCAAAGAAGGAGGCAAGGTTAATTGTAAACAAAGAAAAGTGGTGTATAAAATGCAATGCAGTGGATGTAAAGGAAGCAACGAGGAGCTATATATAGGAGAGACGGCAAGAAGCCTAGGAGAAAGATATAACAAACATATAGGGAAATATAAGAAAAAAGATAAGTGGGTCGGAATGGCTAAAAATAAACAATATAAAACAATCTTAATTTAAAGCCAAGTAATTATCATTATTATTCTTATTATTATTATTATTATTATTATTATTATTAATAATAATAATAACTATTAACATTTTTCCAACCTGGTCAGGATCAATAAGTATTTATGATCACATACTACGCTATATATGACGTATCCATTTTACACTAAAATATAAATGGAGTTGTGAGGTGTGTGTGCGTGTTTGTGTATATGTGTGTATGTACGTGCATGTGTATGTATATATATATATTTATATGTATGTATGTATATATTATGATATTATGTACTGTATGTATGGGTGTATATGTATATAAATGTATATATACATGTGTATATATATATATATGTGTATGTATATATATATGTGTATGTATATATATGTATATGTATATGTATATATTAGACTTGCCACAATTTGTTATTATTTTTCTCATTCTGGACAGCGCCAGTGCAATTTTCTTCTATAAAAAAAAGTAATCTTATGAAATTCAATTAATTTTTCTTTTAATGTTGTTTTATATTGTAATGAAGTATAAATACATAATTAGTGTGAATTGTGAACACATATGTAAATATTGGTGTGAGGAGAGAAAACGAAAAATTGAAAATAATGAAAAAAGAGGACAAATAAAGGTGGGTGATCCCCACGAAAGACCAAAAAAAAAAAAAAAATGGCTAACGCTGCTGGGGCAGATGCAGGATTTGGTAGTAGGGGGTGCGTGAGAGTCGACACCAAACCTCAGCCCCACGTGGGGCTGAGGTGCAAAAATTGTAATATATAGACCTCGAGGTGCCCGGAAATTTCACTCTCGTACCTAAAAAATCTTACTGGTAATTTATATCAACAATAAAATCAAACAATTATTTTTCTTAATATTTTAGAGGGTGTGATCGCAGCATCTGCACCCCCACCCCACCTGCATCCACCCCAGTGCAGTACTGTACTGTATTAGATTTCTCCCTGTATGTATGTATTTCAATATACAGTATCATGTACGAAACTACAAATACAAGTATAAACTTGTATAAATACAAGTGAAAATTTGTTATTGATAATTTAGGCCTACATTAAGACAAGCCATTATAAAATAAATTTCAATCAACAGCAGATCATGTAATTGTTATGTTATTAGATAATAGGAAATAAAAGGCAACTGATACAAACATAGGCTTATATACATATTAATATGGTTTACCTAAATATATATAATTGTCTTGAAGTGTACAAAAAGATAAATAAAAAAAAAAATAATAGTATATACTCTATATACTTGTATAAAAATTACGTATTATATAAATAAATTTAATGTTTAGAAAAAGCCGTCCTCTGCAAGTCGAAAATGGCATCGCAAGCAGCCCACCCTTACCTTATTACCTGTAATTGTTATTGAAAAAAACAAAAACAAAAAAACCGCTACAATTCTGTAATGAAAAATATGCTAGCTGCTCGTTCTTCCTCTCTCTATATACTTTGATGACACTTATCAAAACTATGAACAATAAAGCATTGATTTAACACTTGTTCAGCCACCACAATCTAGCGAGCAGGAACCAGACGGGTTCCTGTACTCTTCACTCTTATACCTGTCCAGCATGTTACTCTGGTGCTTCCTGTATAACAGGTAGAGCACTTCTATATCCATCACACAAGGTTTGGATTTTTAAGGAAAGAGTGGTAGAAGTGACATTTTGAAAGCATTAGTGAAGAGTATAATTCAAGTACATATTTTTACTATATCAATTGTTTTAACGTGTAAAATTTTTTTTCCACAGGTACTAATGTTTGTGATAACAACCTCTGTCAGAATGGAGGTGCTTGTAATGCTGTTGTTGGTTCCTGTACTGATTACATCTGTACCTGTCCAGCATGTTATTCTGGAACTTTCTGTGAAACAGGTAAAGGCTTTTTGTGCTTCAGTTGGGGCTAATTTGTAAAATTTGAAAACAACTTTCCGAAATAATTTTCAGCTAAACTAAACCATTATATAAAATATCAGTATAATATTGTTTTCTTTTTTATTACATTTGTTCTTAAGCTGAAACGTGTGAAGATGACCCATGCCTAAATGGAGGTTTATGTTTTCAGGTGGATAGTGAAAATTATTGTGCATGGGCTGGTTGCTATAAAGGCCTGTTTATACATACAATGATAACGATAACAATAAAAAGCTAAAAATCAGTTGTTCATATAGAAAATAAAAGAAAAAGAAGAAGTATTCACAGTAAGACGATTCGATAACGGTTTATCGTGTATACGATAACAAAATATTTTGGCAAATCAATTTAAATGACGTCATAATCATGGAAGAACGATAGTCGTTGCTACTACTATTGTTTTTATTGTAGGTCTTTTAAATTCTATCTGTCTTTTGAATATTCAATATTTTACATGTTTTATTGTATTTATGTTTGATCGAAGTTTATTTAAGAGTTTAAGAGTTCTCCCCAACGTGGACCCTTTCCAATTCCCCACTGAAAAACTTTAGTTAAAGACTGGAAAGAGGAAAAAGGGAGTGCACCCATGAGTTCAGTGGTGATCCAGCAGTGGGAGAAAGGAGAGCTCGATTGTTTACCACTTATTTACACCAACCCCCTTCCCCATTGGTGGGTTTTGGGGGGGGGGTGTGTCTGGGGCCCTTGGGCAAAAAGAAAAAAAAAATTCTAGACCATACCTTTTCAGGACCATTGAGCTGAATTTTTTTTTTTGATACAATAAGAAAATTAGAAGTTGGGAAAGCTCTTTCCCGCTATCTAGGAATCAAAATTTTCTTGGCGGCGGACTTCCAACCCCTTTTTATTTTTGGGGTTCATCGATTCATGAAAAAAAGGATATGTATGCAACGTATGTATAACGGTACACACATAATAGCCTATTTACTGTAATAAGAATGAGAAAAATTTACCTGATCGTTTTGAAGTGGGAAAACCTTGAATTTTGAAGAACTAAAAAGTCGTTAAAAGACACTTCAAAAATCGGGAAATCATTTTCCCTTGGAGAACCCAAACCCGCCTTTATCTTTGGGGTTCATTGATTCATGGAATTGTTTTCAGGGTGGGGGAACCTTGAATTTTGAAGAGGGTCAGATGAAGACGATACTGGTATTAATATTCCAAACTACATTGAAAATGAATATGCAAGTGTTGACGATTTTATATCAAAATATTCTCTAAATAAACAATTGTAAGAAAATTCTAGTGTTTGTTAATGTTTACTGTTACATAAATGATCTAATTTATCATTATATATTTACAGTACCATAATATGACATTGATTTCATGTATTAATATTAATATTGTTTGTTATATTTATTCATTTACTAATACACTTATCTATAGAATGATTCATTAGTCAATCAGTTGCTTAATGATTAGACACTTATTTGACTAATTAATATATTGATTGATTACTGTATTTATTTATTTATTTTTTTTTTTTTCAAAAGGGCACCACATTTTAAAGCTTTATTTGCTTGTTTGTGGTTGTCCTATTCCATTTAATTTCATTTGATGCATATGAATTGTTCTGTTTTTAAATGTTACTTGATTTGGAATAAATTACTTTTGAATTGAATTGAATGAATTGTTTTCAAAAAGGGGAAAACCTTGAATTTTGAAGAACTTAAAAGTGCAGAAGTCGGAAAAGCTCATTTCCCACCATTTAGGAATCAAAATTTTCCCAAGGAGGACTCCCAGACCCCCTTCAGCGTACTTTAGTGGTATGGCCTGTGAGTTAAATTATATCATGGTTAATGTAATGTTTAAATATATCTTTTTGGGGGATTGCTTACTCATTACTGCAGCTGCTGAATTCCAATTATTAAAGTACTGTACAATAATTCCCATGCAATCCACATCTTAGGTGCGAGTGCTTGTGATAATCATCGTTGTCATGTTAATGCTACCTGTCTTGCTCTTGAAGTACCTGGTACCTGTTCTAACTACCTCTGTATGTGTCCTCCATGTTACTATGGTCAATACTGTGAAACAGGTAAACTCAGCACAACAAGCTATATCAAGTATGATAAAAACATTTCTCAAAATATTAATAATTTTTGCTTTTCAGGATTTTGTTATTCAAACTAATTGTGTCCTCCATGTTACTATGGTCAATACTGTGAAACAGGTAAACTCAGCACAACAAGCTATATCAAGTATGATAAAAACATTTCTCAAAATATTAATAATTTTTGCTTTTCAGGATTTTGTTATTCAAACTAATTTACCACTTAATTCTGATAATTTTGCTTTGCTTGTTTGTTTCTTTGTTTATTATTTATTGCCCTCATTATTATAATATCAAAACAAAAAACAAGTTACATGAAAACACACAAAAATGGGAGCAAGAGGAAAACCCTATAAGCTCTATGAGCTTGTTTCCATAGGGGTCCTCGACCAATAAAAAGAGAAGCAAATATTTAAAAAAAAAAAAATTTAAGTTTTTATTCAATGTTTTTTAAGTAAATATTTAAATGTATCGCTTGCGGTGTTGTTAAAAAATACACCGTCTTAGAATATAGCCCTATTACAATTATTTGTTTTCTATTTCATAATTGGTTTGTTATGTTCATGCTTCTGCTAGAATTGGTTGATATCTGTATGCACAGCAAATGTGTAAATGGAGGAACCTGTGTTGCTGATGCTGATAACTGTATTCTTTATACTTGTGATTGTCCTCCTTGTTTCACTGGTAGTCTCTGTCAATTAAGTAAAACTGAAGTATTGTGAGTCCCGACTGTCACAAACTTTGTTTGATTTTTCCACAGCTGTTGCTGATTGTACATCGAGCTCCAATACAAACTGGCAACCTAACACTGTGGCTTTCATTATTCTCAACTGCGTTTTGACAACTTTGTTTACAAATTACCAATATATGTCATGAACACTCTATACTATATATATATGTGTGTGTGTGTGTGTGTGTGTGTATAAATAATATTGTAGATCAAATATAAACTACAATAGGTTCCTAATATTTTGCTGACCTTCCTGTTGTTTTACTTAATGGGTTATTACTAAACGGAAGATGGATGTATGATATATTAACAATATTGAACTATTTAAATTAGTAGAACTAGAAGTTGTTTTAATTCCGAATTTGTACCTTCTAATAGGTTTTTATAGGTACATGCTCTCAACTGTATTTTGACAACTTTATTTTGTTTTAAAAAACATGAAAAATATGCCCTTAAAATGCTCTGAAATTGCAAGCTTTTATGGCGTACACCATTGCTCTACCCCAAGTTAGTAGGTTTAAGGAAACCTTAGCCATGGGCCCCAGGCCTCTTTGTTATGCCACTGCATTGCCACTGCAGATTTTTGCATTTCATTCATTCATATCAAGTACTAATGGTATAAATAGCAAAAGTTAGTGGCACAAAAATGAGATAAAATTTCAAACAGCAAATTTTAATGTTTATTGAATTGAATCCAACTATTGTTATGTCTCCTAAAAATCAAGCAAAACAAGGAAGACAAAAACATTTAACATACAGGTATAAAAATTATATAAATGTGAATCGAAAAGATTTGGTAACATCAAAACTTTAATCATTTTCATAAAATAAAAAAAACATTAAATTAGTTTTTAGCACAAATTATATATTAATTATTTGTAACAATATTGAATACCGTATCACTGCAGTAAATTGAGCTTGGTAAGGAAATGAAAAATTGTTGTTATGGGGATAAGAGACTTGAGCGCTAAGTTAAATTTTAGATATAGGAATGTGAATCATGATTTTTGAAATACAACACATCTCACCAGGGACGTGTTCATGTGGGAGCCGTGGGGATTATATAACAGCTTTACCGCTAAGGGGGATGAAATCAGCTTATTCGCTTTAAATCCATGAGTCCCAAGCCAGGTCTTTTAACATACAGAAATGTGATAATGTATTGGTCAGTTTTGTTTTTATTCTTTTGCAAGCTTTTATAAAGTTTAATAATACTACTGTAAAGTAATAATAATGTGGATGACGATAATGATGGTGACAATGATAATAGATAGGGTAACAATATTAATAATATTGAAGAAAATTGTGCTAAAAACGAAAAGGAAATTTGTAATTTATCCAATCATTATTGTTATTGTAGTTAAAGCTTAGTCAGGCCTAAGTTGTCCTGGGTTACCTGCTTGCCGATAATCCCTGATAAAACATCATGAGGAATTTGTTGGTGCTTCATTTTCACTAAATGATGGTGATGTGATGATGAATTTTACTATATAAAAGTGTCATTTACGGCCATGTAGAGGTACTTTTTCCTCTAGATTTTTTGTTCAAATTTGAAAACAAGTAAAACCTTGATTTTTATTACTTGTATATTCAAAATCAGACTATTCATTTAGTTCATCATTGGTAGCTTTTATAATAAATTGGGATAATAAAAATGTCTTCTAAAGCGTGTTTATTATAAGATAACCAGTTCACATTTTTAAATGTGTGGATCCTGGGTTCGATTTTTGTCAGTGTTGCAGGCTTTTTTCTCACGACCAAGACAACTCCAATTCCTTAAACGTCATATTCAGATTTTTTTTTGTGTAAAGCATCATGTGTGTATGTCTGTCTTCTGAAAGGGATTGTCACCTACAAATAGGAAAGTGATATATTCGCTATTGATAATATTTAATGAAAATAAATAACCTGCTAAGACATACCACACTTCAATTATTGTAAAAAAAAAAAATTGAACTAGTAACATATAAATAAAGCTGGTCCTTGGAAGATTCAGTTTAGTTCAATTTATTCTTTATCATTTCCTCATTAAAACAATAAAATAGTTAATAAATTACATGTATTAAAATACATTAAAAACTTTGTTTAAAATGTTTGGGAGCCATTTCAACCCAAAGAATAATAGTAATATAAAGTAATCTAAATTTACTTACTTTTACTTTTTCTTTTGCTAATTCTTAAAAGAAGCAAAAACTCAACAGTTTACCTACATTTTCCAAAAACATGAAAAACTTTTAAAAAGAAAAGAACTGATTTGGATAAAAATGTTGTTTTACATCTTCCTCTGATCACATGGCTAACAACGACCTCTATGAACCATTTAAATCCACCTACAGAAAACATCATGGGACCGAAACTTTACGCGCCAAAAATAACATTTTATGTATAATTGATGATCAACACTTTGCGTTTTTAGTCTTGTTGGATCCGTCTGCAGCCTTTCACGCCACAGACCATGGTGTCCTGCTGTCGCGTGTTTCATCTATCAGTGTCAGAAGCAATGCCCTTAAATGGATAGCCTCGTATTTAAGTAGACGAACACAGGCAGGCTCATACGCTACCAGAAGTCCACATTTTCAGGACTAACCCTTGCACGTTCCAGAAACCCATCAACCACACCTCCCTGGCCAGTCAGAGCAGTTTCCAACTAGGATCCCCTCTAATTCGTCGAACAAGCAACGTACTTTTCTGTATTATTTAACTTTTTAGAGGAATTTGAGTGTTTTTCCCCGCCGCTTGCGTGTCAATGACTCACTGCGATCAGACTCATCTTCTAGGTTTCAATAAAATCATCTTTATTGTCGTTTGGAAATCATGCTGATACAGCAGTTGCAATTCGACATGGCGAAGGTCAGAGCAAGAAATATTTTTAATACACAAGGAAAATGAGAAAATTAGGGAAGGTATGTTATTTTCTTAAATAATAATCATTAAATAAGGTAAAGTATTGGTGTGAAAGGAAGTAATAATCACCAGATAAACAGTCGCATGCGACGTAGTAGGCCTAATAATTCTCATTTATATACATATATAAAAGTTTAAAGACAAAAAATGAGAGGTTCAACAGTAGCTTTGATTAGACATATTTATTACTATTTAGTTTCGTGCTACGCATACATGGTGCAGCACTCTTCAGATAAAATAGTCTAATGACTAAGATTATCACAAATTGATTAATTGTAAGACCATGGACCTATTAATAGGTCCATGACTTTATAATGGTCGTAAATTGCACTAGAGTTTGGTTGGGTGATAGGCCTATGATACAAAGTTTTTAAGAGATATTTGTTAGCATGTCCACAAGCTGTGACAAGTTCGTTTCTCCTGTTTAAGGTAGCCATGGGGGACTTGCATATTATAAAGTACTTTTCCCATAAGCACAAGTTGCATCTTTTAGACATTATAAAAGTTTATATATGTATGTGGACGACACACAAATTTACTTATTTTTTGATCTACACTGTTATGGATCTGAAGCTAATGCCCGCAAACAAATGGAAATATATATTACTGATATCAAAGTCAACAAAACAGAGTCCATACCTCATGGGTGTATACAAGTGGGGGG
>NW_022701482.1:81811-90590 GCF_011630105.1 Anneissia japonica
TTTTTTCTAGAGCCTTTTTACAATGACATAAATGAAAAAGCATTGATGAGATACCAGTAATGAGTTCATGAGTTCAAATACCTTGCCAATTGCGTGACGTAATCTATCTCAATTCCAACGAATTAACGTCCTCGTTGTGCCTCAATTTGGCAGCAATTTCTATTTAATTTTTTAAATTGTATTTACATTTTAATCTTGCTGTTATTTCATTGTGAAAAGGTCCAAAAAATTATGATCACGACCCACCCACAAAATCCTGATTACACCCCTGTACCTTCAAAATCTTATCAACCCAATACCACAACCACCTGCTTCACAATCTGTTTCAACATTGAGTACTGCTGCTTCTCCTAGTGCTCGTAACCTCTGAATAGTACCGTATTCGATCAATTGCATTGATTCGACAATATTGTCCATAGATGATCACGTCAAGAACATCTGCAAATCTATATGTACATTGTTTCCATATTAACAATCAAAACTGATGTAAATTTCGTTAACTTTAGAAAAATAAATTGCAAAAAAAAAAAAAAAACATATATAAGCTATAAGCTTATCCCCAAACGCACTTAAGGTCAGCGGACAAACACCTCTATACCCAGGACTGCAACTTCATATGGTGACCGCGCATTCTATGCAGCAGCTCCCAGGCTCTGGAATGGAATCCGGGCCCAATAATGGCCAGGGTAAAAATGGCCCCAAATGACAGGTAGGCAAAAATGACCACAATGATAAAATTCCGTATCAAAACTTTTTTTCCGTTCAAACTGAAATAATTTAGTATTTTAAAAGATCAAATAAAATGGCCATATATATTTTACTTTTAGCAGGAATTACATATCCATAGATAAAATAACATAACTCATGAATAACATTAATTTATCTTTATTTTATTTACATTTAGGCCTAAATATTGAAAAATACCAATAATTTAATCAATGAATGAACATAAATCATGCATTTTTTAATTATTAAATAATTTATTTGTGGCTAATTTCACGGAAGCGGAATCACAATTTCCAGAAACTTCAACCTGGGTATTGCTGAACCCCGCAAAAATAGGTTGTTACGAACATCAAATTAATATTATTTTTTAATGAGATAAAAAGAGTCCTACATATTATACAATCATATTCATATTCATATATTCATTCATATTAATAAATATTTATATAGCGCCTTTCTTTCCAGATACGAAACGCTTTTGTCCCTGGTCACTGGATCCACATGCTTAAGTGTTGCTTCCCTACCAGGTACCCATTTATACTCCTGGGTGGAGAGAAGCAATGCAGATAAAGTGCCTTTCTCAAGGACACAAGCGAAATGCACAGCGAGGGATTGAAACCCCGACCTCAAGGCTGGGAAACCAAACCGTTCACGCTGCGCCAAACCGCTACTACAATCAAGGGTTTGGATGGGGTTCACGGTCTGTTTTTTAAGGTTTGAGGTGTATTTGCAGGTATTTTCACAAAAAAATCAACGTTTTAACCAAAAAATAGGTTCTTATGAATTTATTTAATTTTCTTAACTATATAAAAATTGAGTATATCTCAGTTTAAATTATTTAGAATAGTTTTGAAAAATACGTTTTTTCAGGGAATAGTTAAATTACTGGGGGGGGGGTGTTTTATGTTTTAGAGCATTTAAATAGTTAAAAAAATTATTTAAGTAGAAAATAATATTTATTACTTAATTATATATATTATAGTTGGGTCCATTTTTACCTACCTGTCATTTGGGAAACTTTTTACCGGGCTCATTCTGATTGCACACCCATTTTGTGTCACTATTCTACTGAGCTTTTGTACCTACGCTGTAGAACCTCTGCTGGTTCGATGGTTCATTTAACAAGAAAAGTGTTATTATAAACTATTCTTTGCATGGAATATAAAAAGACCACAGTTTGAATATTGTGTTTCCGCATACTGGTAAAACGTTATGTACTGTAGTTTATATGAGGCCATGTTTCTTTAAAGCACTACTAGTAAGTATCTGTAATCTCACGTAAATAATTTAGTTTATCTATATTTTAGAATGCTATAGGAATAATTTTTTTCTGTTGTTCATTCACTATCACGTATACATTTTATATTGTACATATTTTCAAACTTTATTCTATTATTCGAGCAGTTGCATGATAGGGAATAGAGCCACTAGGGCCCTGGTATTCACCCAAAGAATTAGGCCAGCGTGAAAAATAAATCATTTTCCGGCTGTATTTTAGAATATAAGAGTAAAGTTTTTTTCTGACCACCTACTTTGGTATTAAGGAGTCCGGCTTTTTCTGAGTGTAGCTCACTGTATCCAGTGGCGTAGAGTAGGGCATATTGACAGGGGGAGGGGGAATCTCATGGGGGAGGAGAGGATAAAGTATAAGTGATAACTTCCCTCGTATTATTGTCCTACTGTTAGTGAGGCCAAAAAACGCTTGTCTTTGGCCACTTTTTTGAAATTGGTAGGTCAGCAGGTAAAGGTATTTTTAAAATCAATGCCGAAACACAATTTCATACATTTTGGGTCGGTCGGGCGTGGTCAGCACTCTCTGCGCATGACAGTCGTCGGCCGACGAGATTCTATAAAGAACGCAACGCGGCGCCGCGCGCGCAACGGATCGTTTTTATTGACGATCCGTTCAGACTGCCACCGACAAATCAGCAGACGGCGGCGTCGCTTCGTGTATCGATCACAGTGAACGGAGTTGGATTTGTCGTGCGACCGGCACACAGTGGGCCAGGACGAAATCAAAGTGTGCCAAAAGTCCATTTTGGTGACTATGGCTTTTACACTTTTTTTCACATGATTGAAGATGCGTATACCCTGGTGAATCTATCCTGAAAATATTTTACATTTAAACGAATTTTAAGGGTGGTATTTTTCAACAAGTGTCGGAAATTTCTCTAGAAATATTTCAAATGCTATAATTGAGTACATTATATCAAAACACGGTTTTTTTTTTCTTACAGAAAATTCGGAATGTACACGTTTCTTGTATATAAATTGGGGAACACAAATATATGTTTTGGTTTAAATTTGAAGTTTGCATCAATAATAAATCGTTGTTTAAATGACAGAAAAATATTTAAAAATCTATTTTTAGAAAAGTAGGAGAGAAAGTTTAGATTCATGTGGATTCATGCTTTAATTTTTACATCACCATCTTCATATGCTATAGCCTAAGCTTTATGATGGTACCAAATTTAGCCGGTACTTTTTGCAACTTCGAGAGCTAGACGCACTTTTATCAGTCTTGTTTTCGTACAAGGGCCAAATTACTGACCTGACGGGCCAAATAATCTCAGCCGAGTTGAAAGCAATCGTTTTACATCTGGGTGAACTCTTTCCGCTAAGATAGGTCTTTTTGCAATTTGAAATTGTACTAGGCCTACACAAGTGGTCTTGACCCAATTGGGTAGCGGAAAATTTCTGTGTGGGCTTGTCATCAGTTTAACAGTCGTCAGTCAAAATGCAAGCAGTTTTCCGCAAGTTTACAGTACGCATGTAGGACTAGCGAAATGTAATTTTATGAGCACTGCCTATTGATACACCAACTTTTTATTCCATGTAAAGTAAAAATGCTATTAACGAATCTCAATGAACAAAACAATTTACAGAGACGGAACTTGGCGGCACAAATGTCGGGGTGATGCTAATGTATAACTTGAAAAAAAGCTGTTGACGAAACACAATGCTAAGAACAAGACAGAGACAGAACTTGGCGTCATGAGTCATGACTTGAATTATCTGCAGGACAATCGACATTTATTTCTATACTTTGGCTCACTATCTGTTTATTATCAAGTAAAATAAGTAGGCTTACGAATGGACGATAAAACATAATACGCCATAGCGCCTAGATGTTATTAACATTCGGCTTTAGATATTGATTATTATTATTATACCATGGACCTATTAATAAGATACCGTAGACGTATTGCAATAACCTAAATTTAGTTAGTTTAGTGTTTACCTCTATGTTAACAATGGCTTCTTCTACCACGAGTCTCAAATCATGCACGAGGACCTTAAAATGTTAACATGTCTATGGTAAAGTTTTTACTTCTACTGGGCTGCTATATTAAATTTAGAACAGCTAAAATTATATACCAATCTCGGGAGTTTTTCTAATAAGCCTAGTTTTGTTTACAGGGTTTAGAAAAGGACCACGAAAAGTACGGTACCCAGTGCTTAATTTTGGCGTAATTTATTCTATTTATGGCCTACTGTATATCATCTTGCTAAATTCAAACCACCCCGTGCATATTACCCAGGAATTTAATTTTTCTCTACTTTATTGAAAATGTATTTATCGACATTTTTATATTATGTTTAAATATTTTTTTAATTATTTTGTTATTATTTACATTATTCAATAAATTCCGTTTATATATAAGATTTTAATTGTCTTACAGTCGTCTACTAAGTACGCTGTGTTTTCTTTAGTTCCAGTCTGCATTCCTGCCAATCTTTCCATTTGTCGTGTGCTTAGTAATTTGATTGTTTTGATGTTTTTTTTTATCTGAATATTTTATCTCTTTCGAACACACAGTGATGTGAAAATGTGTGCTACTTTGAGTTATAAATAATAAAAAGTAATAAAATAATAACATCAAAACACATACACGGAAAGGGAAATTGCTTCTGGAACCATAACATGCACAAATTCCCGGGTTCGAATCTTGTTGCGATTGTGAAGCGTATTAGCTAATTTGAAGTGTATGAGCTACTGGAACCATAACATACAATAATTCTCGGTTTCGAATCTTGTACGATTGTGTGAAGTGTTCTTAGCAGGGGTGGCGCCAGAGGGGGTTGGGGTCTATATCTCCCCCCTCGTCGGGGAAGCCTAACCCCCCCCCCCCGTCGGGGAAGACGAATACATTCCGTCTGTGAATAAAAAAAAAATTTAAAAAATATTTGTACGTGTCTCTGTTCGTTTAGCAACCATATCGCCTTCATTGACCTATTTGTGTACCGTTTGTGTTAACTTTTCATCACTATAATAACAAAAACAACAACAACAACAACAATAATAATAATAATAATAATAATAATAATAATAATAATAATAATAGTAATAATAATAATAACATAAGTTCACGTGCCGTTTCATTGTAAGTTATCCGACTACCGTATATTACTTTGAATTAAGCCCATGAAACAACATAATATGTTGTTATATTATATATTCATTCTTCTTCACAATGAATTAATTACTTTCAAACATCTATTGGAACGTAAATCAGCCGAACAGTGTCAAGTGTCAAAACAGCGTTTTGACACTATTTTTTTAAAAATTTCAGTGCATATTAATGTTATGTATTGAAATTTAAAAAGTAAAAATGTCCCTCCCACAGTTAAACAAATTCTGTATCCGCCCCTGTTCAATGGGACTAATTAAAAATGTTTGACAAATGCACGTTTGGGTATACTCATGTTGCTTGGAATACACCTTGATCGTGATTTACAGATTTCAGGCAAAATTTCCAAAATTTATAACTTCACTTTGAATTATAGGCTTGTACTGTGACGTTCCCGGTGACATTGTGTTTTCTTAATTCGTCGTAGTATAATATTGTCACAAATTGGTGGCCTTACAATTTACAGTAAAACATTATTCTTATTCGTAATTTTGTTAATAATTTAGATAGTATTGTAATGTAATACGGTGTTTCTTTTTTTTAAAAATAATATAACATGTAAAACGGATTTGAAAATAAGTTAGTTGGTTAAATTGCATACTCTTTGTTTCTCGTTGTTTTAATTTTTTTTTTTTAATCGGTTTTGGAATTTCGACATTAAAAACATACATGAAGTCATTACGGTAGTTTGATGCCTATCAAATAACTAATAAAAATTTACCAAAATTCGTCAAATCTCCGTAGCTTAACACCCTGCGGCCCCAGGCCGGCTTCCCCCCCCCCCCCCCTAGCGAAGTGAGGCTCGCTTCGCTCTGCTAGGCCCCACCACCGTCGGGGCCTTTAGCCCCCCCCTTGTCGGGCGGATCCTGGTTCTTAGCTAATGCGAAGTGCTATATTGGAGCCAAATTAATTTGTTAAAAGGGCCAAATTATTGATCTGACGAGCCAAATAATCTCAGCCGAGTTGAAAGCAATCGTTTTACATCTGGGTGAACTCTTTCCGCTAAGATAGGTCTATTTGCAATTTGAAATTATAGGGACCTACTTTTAAATTGTACTAGGCCTACATAAGTGGTCATGACCCAATTGAGTAGCGGAAAATTTCTGTGTGGGCCTGTCATCAGTTTAACAGTCGTCAGTCAAAATACAAGCAGTTTTCCGCAAGTTCACAGTACGCATGTAGGACTAGCGAAATGTAATTTTATGAGCACTGTCTATTGATACACCAACTTTTTATTCCCTGTAAAGTAAAAATGCTATTAACGAATCTCTATGAACAAAACAATTTACAGAGACGGAACTTGGCGGCACAAATGTCGGGGTGATGCTAATGTATAACTTGAAAAAAAGCTATTGACGAAACACAATGCTAAGAACAAGACAGAGACAGAACTTGGCGTCATGAGTCATGACTTGAATTATTTGCAGGACAATCGACATTTATTTCTATACTTTGGTTCACTATCTGTTTATTATCAAGTAATAAGTAGGCTTACCAATGGACGATAAAACATAATACGCCATAGCGCCTAGATCTTATTAACATTAGGCTTCTTTAGATATCGATTATTATTATAATACTGTAGACGTATTGCAATAACCTAAATTTAGTTGTGTTTACCTCTATGTTAACAATGGCTTTTTCTACCACGAGTCTCAGATCATGCACGAGGACCTTAAAATGTTAACATGTCTATGGTAACTTTTTATACTTCTACTGGGCTGCTATATTAAATTTAGAACAGCTAAAATTATATACCAATCTCGGGAGTTTTTCTAATAGGCCTAGTTTTGTTTACAGGGTTTAGAAAAGGACCACGAAAAGTACGGTACCCAGTGATTAATTTTGGCGTAATTTATTCTATTTATGGCCTACTGTATATCATCTTGCTAAATTCAAACCACCCCGTGCATATTACCCAGGAATTTAATTTTTCTCTACTTTATTGAAATTGTATTTATCAAAATTTGTATATTATGTTTAATTTTTTTAAATTATTATTTTGTTTTTCTTCACGGGTCAAATTAAATTGCCTAGTGGACCGCTTATTGAATATCAGGGATATTTGTATAATATGCAATGAAATAAAATATATGTTGCACAAGGTACGGTATATTACATTATCTTTTACACTCATTTAAAAATTTAATATTTTGTCATGCTCCGGATGAGCATTAAGAATTTTATCAAGTTGCCTAAAATGCTATGTTTGTGGTGAACGTGTTTGTGTGTTGTGGTAGGTTTTTACTGAATTTTTTCTTAGCAGATGATGAAAAACATCCGTTTTATTTTACATTAAATGTTTAATCGTTTAGTTTCGATTTTGATTTATTACATGTCATATTCATAGTCACATGTATGTCTAGAAGAATAAATGAAAATATGAAAATGAGATGTAAAGATTTAAATTGAAGCAAAGCTTTTTAACATGTAACGCTCTTAAATAATAAGATAATTAATTCTTAACAAAAATAAAATAAAATAAAAGCATTAAAAAAATATAAATAATCTTAATTTAGGCCTAATAAAGTTTTTGAGGAAAAATTATTCCCCTGGTATTTTTGAGTCAAGGTTTCGGGGCCTGAATAAAGATAGCTAGAGCAAGTGAAATGTTTTACTAGAACTAATTTAATCTTTTAGCTATCTAAATCTAAATCTATCCCCCGCCGGACACCATCCCGGTATTTCTGAGTCTAGCTTTCGGGGCTGAAATATTATTTGCGTGCTGAATTAAATCATGATAAATAGGCCTAAGTTATTGATACTTAACTACACTAAAAATGAAATAATTTCAAATTTATTCTATATAAAGTCGTCTTTTCCCGAACACACCACGCCTCCTTTTCCAAACTGGTAAATTCCGACAAGTTGCTGCGTTTTTCAGCAACTTCAAAGGGACCGCTATCGTCACCAAGAGAACATTCAGGTTACAGCAAACTATAATTAAGACAGCTTAGGGTGGGTACTACTACATTTAGACGGAGTTGACTGGTGTTTGTTGCTTGAAGTCAGGTCATTTAATTTTATAAAAAAAGGGAAAAAAAGAGGTTGCGTCAGAGAAAGTAGGCCTACAATAATAGGCTTACAAACGATATTGCGTTGTAAATTATTGGTCCGACCAAAACAGGACCAGCCGGACCGCTTCCGACGCCCTTGTAGACCTATAGTAAACAACAGAAACGTTTTATTTATTTATTGTATAGTCTTCTGTGTACCTACAGTACCTATGCTATTTTTTTTTTGTGTGTGTTAGGATTGTATAATTTATGTTATTGTCATTCTCTTTTTATGTACCTATTATGCTCATCAGTGTTTGGATTTTTTTCTATTTGTAGCAAACTTTACATTATTGTCACGGTAAATCATTGAATATAGCTTGCTATCAATTAATCATGTCCCAATGTCTAGTTGTGGGAATGGTCAACAAAGAATTATTTAACATTATTTTGGTAGTTAATTTCAGTAAACAATGTATTCACAAATAACATTAGAAGGCTGTTTACTCGAAATAATGTTATAGTCCTCTGTTTATCATTTAGGCCTATATCATTGATTCTGACCATTGATCCATAACATTGTTCTTACAGATTTTCTATTCTCTTCACAGTTCATTAGTTTAAGATTATATATAGTTTATCATA
>NW_022701482.1:92189-94678 GCF_011630105.1 Anneissia japonica
ATAAAAACTAACACCATAAAACGAATGGCACGCATAGACTAATAATTGACGGCTGTACTCGCAACTAGTATCGGATTGTCGATGCCACAGTAAAGATCAAAGGACTGTACGCACGCGCTATGTTCGAAAGCGGAGATGTGCGTCCTTTTGTTGAATTACCTTGGTTCTATTAACTTAAATTTGTACTCGGTAAATGGGTTTTACTGAGCCGATTTTCACCATTCAAATGTCGATATGAGGTGCTAGTTAACGTTTAATAGGTTTTTTGGAAAGAAAATAAAGAGAAGTTCATATGTACCAGCCGAATGTAGTACAATTGTTTATCAGTGAGATTATCTGCTCAATAAACAATTTTAATTACTTGTGCAAATATAAAGATGTGGGTAACCCACATCTTTATATACCACTTTTCATGGATCTCGACCTCCTATGATTATGGTGACCATTTTAAAGTTATTGTTAGTGTAACTTAAAACCTAACTACTTTAATCATCATTCCAGATGGGAGCAGCGTGACCACTCACAATTTTTGATATACCCAATGACTGGGTCGAAATTAAGATTCAGCAAAAATTGCCCAAAATTACCCATCAAGCTTCCTGAAAATGCATTAAAATTTGAAAAAAAAACATGTTTTTCGCATGTTAGTTTCCCTTTTAGTTCAATTTATAAACCATTTTTTATTGTAATTGTTTGTGTTAATTATTAAAGTTAATATTCATGAGGTGATAATACAGATAGGAAAATACGCCCTCAGTCGGCAAGTGTTATATATAGACATATACTTTGTTATTTCTTAATTCTTCCTATATGACAAAATATTTTATTTTCTTAGTAAAAATAAAATAAAGTGAGTTTTAAATTACATGATTCAATCACTATCACAAGGTTTGGATGGAGTTTGCACTGTGTTTTTGGAGGTTTGCGGTGTTTTTTAGGTATTTTTAACAAACAATGGCCTTTTTACCCAAAAAGCAGGTTGTTAAAATTATAATTTTTTTTTACTGAGATACCAATTGAGTCCTACACTACATGATTCAATCACTACCACAAGGTTTGAATGGGGTTTGCACTGTTTTTTGGAGGTTTGCGGGGTTTAGCAATACCCCTGTGAATTTCTATGAAAATTAATTTTATCAGCGTTATTTTCTATAGAAATGCTGGTTTTTTTTTTCCTATAGAAAATATAATATATCAGCATTATTTCTATAGAAATTCTGTACATTTCTATAGAGAATAATACAGTTTTCCATAGAAAATATACTATATCGGTATTATTTTCTATAAAAATGCTGTTATTTTCCATAGAGATTTATATAGTTTTCTATAGAAAAAATTATATATCTGCAATAATTTCTATAGAAATGCTGTTCTTTTCTATAGAAGTATTGTGAATTTCTATAGAAAATAGTTTTCTATAGAAAAGAAATTATAACAGCGTTACTTTCTATAGAAACACTGTTATTTTCTATAGAAATGCTGTTAATTTCTATAGATTCTTATAGAGAATTTAGCTACTTTTCTTTAGAAATTGTATAGAAATTCTTTAGAGATTGTATAGACATTCTTTAGAGATTGTATAGGATATTTTTTATATATTTTCTATATAATTTGTTTAAAATATTTTATGGAACTTATATAAAATTTTCTATAGATAATCTATAGAATACTATACAGAAAATCTATAGAATTTTTTTTTTTTTATAGAATTCTATAGAAAATTTTGGTATGGGTTTGGGACACAATTTAATTAGAGCATGGACCGCAAATCAGAGGCATATACGCGCGTCTACTCAACTAGTTCATGCAAAGCGTGGGAAAAACACTCCAAAAATTGACAAACTGCTCTTGATTTAACAGTAGCAAACAGTGATACTTTATGATAACGTGACAATAACGTTACAATTTTGTGTTGAAAACTTTATTTTATAGAACCATAAATACGTACTGAACATAATTTCACAACGTTTACACGTTCCTATACAACGTTATTTTGTGACATACCTAACCACAACCAGGGACGTAGCCAGGATTTTGAAAGGGGGGGGGGGAGCCGTTATACGAATTACGTATGACCCGGGCGGGGTCAAGGGGGCGAATCCTCCTGTGAAGTTAGTAGCGCACTCTGAACGTACTTAGGACTGTTTGAGAGGATAAAGTGAAAATTGCAATAGACGCATTATAAATAAGCGCAAAAATAATTACCGTATATAATAAATCAACAGTGGCAAATCCAGGAATTCGAAAAAGAGAGGTGAACCAGGGATGGTCTTTCACATACCGAGGAACCACCCACCTCAGCCCCACCATGGTTGGGGCTGAGGTAAGAAAATTTATGATTAGGGCATCTCTAGATGACCGGAAATTACACTCTCGCACTTCAATTTGAATATATTTTTCTTTTTTTAATGAAGAGGTGGGGGGGGAGAGGAGGGAGGGGAATTGAATCCACCTCTGCTCAAAACATTCTTTATCCAGAATAGTCATAA
>NW_022701482.1:94925-97983 GCF_011630105.1 Anneissia japonica
TCCCATAGCTCCCCACCCCGGATACGTCCCTGACCACAACATTGACCAAGAACGTTATAAGAACGTAAACACGTGTTTTCCGGGTTTCTAAAGTAAATAACTCGTGGCTAGACAACAGGATTCTTTCCACACCAGCAGAAAACCCACAAGAGACTTAAAAACAACCCAATTAACCGGCACGCCCTACCGAAGAATGGGGTATCTTTCCAGAGTTCGCACAAGGGTAAAGTAAAAGAGATGTTGACATAAAATGTACGCACTGAGAACTTTTTAATGCAGCATTGCAAGGGGCGTTCAAGATTAATCGATTTTAGAGTCTACTAATATGTAGCAAATACACATGTTATTTCTCCCTGACGAATTGTAGTTTATCTCCCCAACGCCGGGGGGTGGGGGAGCTCTCCTCGACGGGGACCCTGCCCCTCCCCCTGCTGGCGTCACCCTGAGGCGCAAACCGGAATAGTTCACGACAGATGAAACATTGTCCATCTTTGTAGCTCCATAGTAAAATGAGACTCCTCCTTACATCATAATAAGAGTAGCAAAAAAGCATTGCTATCCTGGTGGTACAGTATACCTGTCAAAGAGGACAGCAAACGTTCCTCTTCAAGGCCTCCTCGTTCTCACTGCACTGAGAATTATCAAAAAAACATAAAACGACCATTATCGATACTTTTACAATATATGCCTAATATGATTGAGGACGGAATTAATATATCACGACATTGGTATAGGCTTAATGTCTGATAATTACATGGAATCTCAGATGCAAACATACATTTAAAAAATGTAAAATTAGGTTGTCTGATATTATAACGAATTTCGATTTTGATTTCGATTCCGATTTATTAAAAAAAAAACCATTTATATTCACTGTTAGATTAACAATAGAAATTTTAATGTTGGCCTATGCCACGTTTGACCCCGTCCAATCAGAAAATGTATTTTGATGACGTCATGGAAAATACAAAAAGTTTCCCACAGAAGTTTTTTTGTCCCAAACTTCCTTTCAAAAATCATTGCAATATGAACTTGTTTTGGTATTACAATGAAAACTCACATCGTCCAATCAGAAAACAGTACAAAAATGACGTCATATAGATTTGAAAATGCTTTTATTGAATTCTACGGCTATGAAAACCTCTAGATAAGTCTTGTATTGCTTAGATTTGCTTCTGTAATGAGTAATTAATTTTGGCACACTTTGACTTCAGTCTGGCCCACTGTGCGTCGTACGACGCAGTGATTGCCCGGCTTTATACTCCACTTCAAAGCAAACAACCTGACCAGCTTTTTTGTTGATCGTTTGATTTATGTTATGTACTGATTGTATTATGCATTTTTATGAAAGTCTGAATAATGAATGAATGAGTATATAAATTTATGTCAATTCTGGTAAGTTGTGTACCTTTTAAAAGTAACTTCATATTTGTTTTTTAAATAGATATTACTTCATTCATTTTCATTGAACGGTCTTTACCAGTGGAAGATCTTAAAGCAGCGAATCATATGAAGCATTATGAGTATTTTGATGAATTTTTCAACATTTAATGGAAAACATATAAATACTGCTATGCATAGTTTACTTTTGGCTTCCATTGTTTTACTAAGCTTTTGTAAGACATCAGGACAAGGTATTTATTTTCTTAATTTCACAATAATTTAATACTTTAAATAATACTTTTAAGAAGCAGGTAAACTTTCTCTGAAATACTGTTTAACATACGAATGGTATTTCACTGGTTAGAAGAATATCAAAATAATGTATCTTGCTTAGCACGGCCTGTATAAAAATACATTAGTAATGAAATCTTATTATACTCATTTCTGCCTTTTACAGAGGATTGTATGTTACCTGTTGACTCAGGAATGTGTTCAGCAGGAGAACCAATATTGCGATTTTATTACGATCACACAATTGGAAATTGTTTACCTTTTGCATATTATTGTGATGGCAATAGTAGCAACTCTCAAACAATTCAACAGTGCCAGCTTGCATGTACAGGTAAACATTACTTTACCTTTGATTGTATTTACAAGGTGAAAACAACTAAATAGTTTACGACACTAGTCCTGAATTTTTATTAATATCATCAGTTTTTACTTTAGTATATTGTAACAAAATTACATCATAACAAACATCTTGTCATTATTGCATTAAAAATATATTACCGAGTAATTAGCATTAGGCCTAATCTTATGACTGATTTTTTGCCACTCCAATCCATCAATGATACACTAAGACACAAATGTATTGTGGCTATGCTGCAACAATCAGAATCAAATGAATAAATTACAATGAATCACGAATGAAAGATTTAAAATGACAATTTATCTGTCCACAAAAGGAGTTGCTGACCTGTAAGTGTTCAATACTGTATTACAGTAAAAGTTGTCTGGAATTACGTTCAATGGTCTTGTAAACTTTTAGCTTTGTATACAAATGTTCTAATATAAATAATCATTGAAATTAGAACAATTTATAGTGTTTTGGTTTGGTGGTTTTATTCTCTTGTGTGCGTTATTTTGATGATGTTGAATCTCATAGAGTTGACTAAAAATAAACCAGATTTAATAATGCTCCACTAATTATTTAGGTCTTTAACCTTTTGTTATGCATTATTAGAACCCCGTATGCTCTATAATAAGAGCAATATGTACAATTTATTCAATAAATGATATTTTAACAATTTATTTAGGAAGATCAGTCAATGCATGTGACAGTTCTCCTTGCCAAATTGATGAACAATGTGTTGACAACGTAGCCGGAGGATATTGTTGTGGTAATATTTTTCAGTGATTTATTAAATATATTATTTATAATATTTTATTGTTTAATTAATGTGATCATTATTTATCATCTATTCTCATCCATTATCCATCAATAACTTCATTCATCCTCATTATCATCAGCGTCATCATCATTATCGTCAACTTCGTCATCATTAGGTCACTGTATTCTGGCATCTTCAAACTTTCATTTAATTTTTCCATGCAGACCATATGACATCATCTTAATATATCTACTGCATAACAAGGCACCCCTTATTTGCTATTA
>NW_022701482.1:98677-101068 GCF_011630105.1 Anneissia japonica
GCTGTACATATTATGATTCCATAATATGATGATAGTTATAAATAAATAACCCGGTAAATAATCCTTTAGCAAATTAGTAATAATTTACCTTCTAATATTCAACTCATCACACACCTATGCTAACCAACATCAAAGATACTAGAAATACAAGATAGAGTTCTCCCAAAGATACTAGAAAAAACAAAAACAAAAAGTGTTCCACCGAAATGCATGGTGGGAATACGAAAAATGGGACGCCCCCTACAGCTGGATCTAAAAAAACTTGTGCCAAACTTTCGTTACCAAGTCGTCGCGTAATTTATTATCAATTCTCAACAAAGATCCTGTCTCTTATACACATCTAGATGTGTATAAGAGACAGTATATATATATATCCCAAGTTTGAAAATAATGATATTTTTACTATAATAAAGCATTTTGCAAACTGTATTGTATATTAGATAGTAATCATATTATAGATAGTACGGTAATACTTATGAACGCCAAGCTTACTGGTTAAAATACATAATTACCTTTACCGAGCATGCATTAAAAGAAAATAAAAAAATTAAAACCAGAGAAAATTAAAAATAAAATTTTTAAAAATAATTGAAAAATATGAGAAAAGAGAAAAAGAAGGACGCTAACAAAGAATAGGCCCAGAGGAAAAGAAAAAGATAACGAAGCGGAGAAAATTAAAACTGTGTAAAACCTTATTATCGGCGACGACAATTTAGGCCTACAGACCGCACGAGATCGTACAGATACAAATATCTTTTTGGTACGGGTTGATCAAAATGACGTGTGTACGGGTTAACCAAGACGTGGGTGCGGGTCGACCAAAATTTGTGTACGGCTTAACCAAAGTGGGTACGGGTTGGTATGGGTACGGGTTTGTTTGGGTACGGATTGACCGACACCCGTTCAGACATTACATTTTAGGGCCAGGCCTCCGGTGGCTACGCCTATGATCGACTGACCTCAACAAAACAGTGCCTGTGGAATTGAATTCGTTGTGATCGGATTCCGTGGTAATCGGGAGTAATAAAGATTGTAGCACCCAATCGCAACGGGTAACAATTGCGATATCGATTACATATCGACTATTGGTGAGTGCGATTGGGTGTCGCAATTGCTATTTCGCCTCCTTTATCCTTATTTACCGTTTTTCTTTCTGGTTATACCCATGTCGTTCCATGTGCCATCTTGTGTTTAAAAACAGTGTTTGTTATGCCTATATCATTACGTATAATGCAAATTCCAACCCATGCAATCAAGTGGATTATGTAATTTTTAAAAAAGGTCACATGCCTCTTGGTTATGATTCGCGATCATTCAGGTATTACCATAAAACGCTGATCAGACTCGTCAAAACTAAAACTAGAACTTCAATGGTTTAAAGCATATGCAAAGAAAAAAAAGAAACCAGCGCTAAACTTAGCGAAATTTAAAGATAAACAAACACAAATAAAGTACCGGAACAAAGTTAATTAAAAACTAAGCATAATACCATAGTCAACAATACAAACAAAATGGAACAAAATAGTAAGTACATGCAAAGAGGCAGCAGCAATTGAAGTGGTAGGATTTAAAGACAAGAAAAATAAATCGCAAAATGAAGACATCGTAAGACTATCCAATAAACAAAAGAAACTGAGAACTGATATTTGCCAATCAAGACAAAACATAAGAGAACTACTTCGCAGAAGAAGAAATCAAACGCTAAAGGAACTCCATAACAAATTAAATCAGGAAAAGGAAGAAAATATAGAGGCAAAAGTTAAAGAAATGGAAAAATGTAAGGATAATCCAAGGAAAATGTTCGAAGCAGTAAGAAGTCTAAGAATATATTCTAAAAAGAAATTGCTTATAGACCGTGAGTACGGCTTAACGTCAAACGAGAAAATACAATGTGAAATATTGACACAACATTTTAAGCAGATATACAATAAAATTTACATCAAAGAAATCGACAATATCACACCCGTTGAAATGAAAACACCATTCGCGTGCGACGAAATTGAACGTGCAGTAAAAGCTTATAACAAAGATACTAGAAATACAAGATAGAGTTCTCCACACAAAAAAAGTGTTCCACCGCGTTCCACCGAAATGCATGGTGGGAATACGAAAAATGGGACGCCCCCTACAGCTGGACCTAAAAAAACTTGTGCCAAACTTTCGTTACCAAGTCGTCGCGTATTTTATTATCAATTCTCAACAAAGATCTAGATATAAAAACAAACTGGAATAGACACCCAGACAGTGACATCGGTGAATACATGACCTCCTTGGTGGCGGTAGAAATCGTTGCTATTATCCAAATAATACACAAAACAATTAAAGCATAATCATGAATCAGTAAAGAATAAAACAACAATACAGCGCAGAATCGCATGGCCGGACGCACTC
>NW_022701482.1:101112-102179 GCF_011630105.1 Anneissia japonica
GTGGAAAAGGAAGGGCGCCTTTTGCGTCTGGATATACTTAGCAACAGAAGGGCGCCCTGTACGTTGGGCACGAAGTATAGGAAACTTGCATGGTTAAAAAGAAGGGCGCCGCCTACGTTGGGCACGACTTCCGCATCATTTTTACAATGCGAGAACTCTATCTTGTATTTCTAGTATCTTTGTTATTACCCAGTACTCCACCGCGCACGGTCGGTTTGTCTGTTTATCTGTTCTCCACAAGATACTGTACTTTTGTTTTCTGCTTACTGAGTTTATAGCGGGCGTATCTACCGCGCTGCGCAGCGCTGCACTGGGTGCGATTTTTTTTTCCGTACGAAACATTTACATGAAACTCCACTCGGGCCGTCTCGGCTGAATCGACCCGAAAATCTCATTGCAGAATTCAGGAGGTCAAAAGGTCATCAACATATAAACGTCTACAGAACAGAACAACTTCTGAGAGAACGTCGCTGTCTATTTTTTAAAAATACATTGATGTTACCATGTTAATACCAATGGGTCGTTTAATATGACATATAATATTTGATTAAGCTGCACGAGTAATGAAAAGTGTTATTTTAACTTGAGTTACATACTATGACAATTTTAATTTTTTAGTTAGGCCTGGGTTTTGCATAATTACCTAGGCCTACAAGTAGGCCGACGCTTTCTGGGAAAAGCACAAAGAGTAAGGAAAAGCGCGTGTTTCTTCATCTGATCAAATGAAACAGAATGACAGTTATTTTCAAATTAAGAGAAGAGCTGAGAATAGGCAGCTCTAAAATACTGGATGCCATAAGACCTGCCAAAATGGCAAAACATCAAATGAATGTAAAAATGTGCTAGTTATTAATATTAGGCATAGTAATCGGCAGGTTCTTGATTACAAGGCTAGACCAAGTTAATTACATGCCGAAATGATAATAATAATAATTATTATTATTATTATTATTACCTGTACGTTAAGGGGAACTTAGACAAAGGGGAAATAACATAAAAAATATTCCCCTTGGGCTAGTTATTATTTATAGGCCTAGTAAATAGTATCTGTAGGTTCTTTAGTAAAT
>NW_022701482.1:102379-105295 GCF_011630105.1 Anneissia japonica
GACACCCAGACAGTGACATCGGTGAATACATAACCTCCTTGGTGGCGGTAGAAATCGTTGCTATTATCCAAATAATACACAAAACAATTAAAGCATAATCATGAATCAGTAAAGAATAAAACAAGAATACAGCGCAGAATCGCATGGCCGGACGCACTCTTAGTGAAAAAGTTTTCCTCCATTTAGTGGAAAAGGAAGGGCGCCTTTTGCGTCTGGATATACTGAGCAACAGAAGGGCGCCCTGTACGTTGGGCACGAAGTATAGGAAACTTGCATGGTTAAAAAGAAGGGCGCCGCCTACGTTGGGCACGACTTCCGCCTCATTTTTACAATGCGAGAACTCTATCTTGTATTTCTAGTATCTTTGCTTATAAGGAATGAGAAAAGTGCAGGCTGCGATGGAATGTACGCAGAGAGGATGAAGTACGCACCAACTGAAATGTATACTCTAGTTGCTGACATGTTTAACGACATAGCGAAAACTGGAATAGCACCATCAGAAATAACAGAAGGTGTAGTAATCCCGATACAGAAACCAGGTAAAATACAAGGTCCGAATAAAAACGTGAGACCAACGTTCTTAACAATAATTAGAAAAATTCTAGCAATCCGCATGATCAACAGAATAAAGTGATAAAATAAATAACATTATACCAAACTCGCAAGCAGCATATAGACGAGGACGTAGTACAACAGAACAAGTATTCGCTTGCAAAGTCCTAGCAGAAAAGGCAATAACGTCAACAGATTATCAAACCATAATTCCCCTACTCGATATGAGTAGTGCATTCGATACTGTGAAAAGAGGAAAAATAATCGAAATGTTAAAAGAAATACTAAACCAAGATGAACTAAATATGATTAAAATATTACTAAACGAAGTAAAATTAAAAGTACGCATAGGAAAGGAAATCAGTGAATACCCTCAAATATTGGGATCCCACAGGGAGATTGTCTGTCACCCATACTATTTACGCTCTACCTTGCTAACGCATTAAAATTCATTTGGAGAGAAAATAACCTTCAGACTTTCGCAGAATGTGGACTACAAGTAAGAAGACCAATTGGACGACCTAAAACAACATGGATAAGCAAAGTTAAAAGACTATATAGAGACCTATGTATTTTGCTCTTTACAAATCCAAATTATTATTATTATTATTATTATTATTATTATTACTATTATTATTATTATTAAAAGCGAATTGAAAGGATTAATAAATATATACTGTAAAACCGAGACACATCAAGCCCACGACAGGATCAAGTGGCGAGAAATCGTTGAATGCGCAATGTCGAGAGACGGTTAGCGTGATCAATAAAATACAAATACACCTGCACATGCCCAACCTCATATACTGGCACACGTTGTGAAACCATGGTAAAACATTTGATAAATGCTGAGGTGAAAATTAAATTGAATTTCTTGTTTTTGAAATTTGTTTTGGTGTTATTTTCTTTAATGTTTTTATTGTAAATTCTTTGATTCTTTGATTTACTCTAAATATTGATCACTAACCAATTTATGTTGTATAAAATGTTAATCAATTTGTTATAGAAAATGATGTGATGTAATATATCAGTAAATGCCTTTTTAACTCAGAATCCTGCCGAATATTATAGTTTTCCTCTGTTTTTTATATTATGTATTTCAAAAAATAACTTATCTTGCATTTTGATTTATTTTCTTACCAATACCCCTTAAACTTTAGAAAACCAATCGGTTAATGCTGTGCTTTAATTATATGCTGTATGCTTTTGTTTTATATTTCAAGTAACATTGGCATATTTTTTTTGTGTAGTCAGTAGTAGTCACTCTTGCCTTAATTGAGAACATGTAATAGTCTGATGTTGGTGGTCATTAGGTTAATTGAAAATTGAATTTTTCTCCATAGTTTCATAAAATCCATAGCAGCTCTCCTTGTCTTAATGGAGGGGCATGTAAATATTTTGTAACATCATACACCTGCACATGCCCAGCCTCGTATACTGGCACACATTGCGAAACATCTGCTAAATTCTGATTCAAAATTTTTGTTTTGAGGTGAAAATGATAAATTTATCTAAATCTTCTTGTGTAAATGTTTTTTTATATTATTAATTTACTCCAAATAATGATCACTAACCGATTAGTTTTGTATAAAATGTTAATTACTACTGTAGAGAATAACAGAGATCTCAGCACAAAGAGTGTAGAGGATAAGAAGCTTTAATCAGATTTAAATTCCAAACAAAATCATCAATGGCCCATTTGGTTAATGCATCTGCATAGATAGATAGCAAAAGGTCTCGGGTTTGAATCTTGGTTGCGGAAACTTTTTTTCACACTCATAAATTGCTCTTCTTTAACGTTCGAAAAAAGATTATCTATTTAGGAATACATGTCCATAATTTGCCATTATTGTTTGTGTAATATTGTATACAAACCAATCGTATCGATAGAAGTATGTCTCAAAATGCATTCATTAACATTAACAATATGCCTTTATCAAATTAACAATAAGCCTTTTAAAATCTTTGATGATTTATATATAGCCTATATATATAACGATATAATCATGACAATATTTAATGAGTTATAGACATACTTTATATATATATATAATATATTATATTAATGTTTAAATATATAGACATATTAAATATACTTTATATATATATTTAAATATATATATATAAGCCTATCTGTATATCAATTATGATACAATAGATAAAATCGAAACCGTCTTTGTGTATAAGACATAAGAAATAAGAATACACATTATATGTATATATACATTATTTATATGTATATAATTTTAATATATATATTCCTATACATATGTATATAAATCATTATATAATAGTTAAAATCTAAACCATATTTTATATATAAAAATAATAAGAAACGAATACCATATAATAATATAGACTAGA
>NW_022701482.1:105850-109191 GCF_011630105.1 Anneissia japonica
TCATTAGTTTTTTTGTTATGCCTGTTTATTATTATTTTATTAATGTTGGTTTTATTATTGTAAATTTAAAAAGAGTAACAAGGGCAACGATTTAAAAAATATGTTTTGTAAAGACAGAATTACTTTCGTATATTACAAAACATGATTTGTCCCTTACAAACTTGGTTTTGTATGACAGAACAGGTAGTGTGTCCTTTGGTACACAAGTCCTTTTGTCGACAAAACAGCATTCTGTGGCAACAAAATTATTTTGTCTCAGAAAAAGTTATTTTGTCAACAAAATAGCATTTTGTGGTGACAAATTAAATTCTGTCTTACAAAAGTATCACTTTGTCATCAAAATAGAATTTTGTGGTAACAAAATAAATTTTGTCGAGACAAAATGGTATTTTGCCAACAAAATAGCAAATGTCCCAAACGGCGCCCCGTACAGTATGCGTCTATTTCATATGAACAGACACCATTTGTGTGCACATCATCATCATCATCATCATCCACTTCCATCATTATTAAACATCCATCAATCATCTATCAATCGTCCATTATTCATCATTATAAATCCATTGATTGATTGATTGATTGTCATCATGTCGTAACTGCATTCCAGTCCTTAAACTTTCATTCTCTCTTATATTCTGGTATTTACTTGTCCATCCATATGTCTATCCGGTTTCCCCATCATTGTAATTAACTCCTGTCATTGTTATTTTTTTATTTATTTTTTATTTTTTTCGTTTTTTAGCATCAAGTCCGTGTAATTCAAATCCATGTCAAAATGGCGGAATGTGCACCACACCTACTACTACAACTTATATGTGTATGTGCTCTGGAAGTTTCTCTGGCACAAACTGTGAAACATCAAGTAAGAAGAAATAACTGAAACTTGTGGATTTTAAGTAAGACAACAACAACAGTAGCAAATAGAAACCTAAAATTTAAGAAAATATTTTGTTTCCTTCGGAGGCTAAAAGCAATAAAATGTTTGTGAGGATTTTGAATGTAATACTGTTTGCTTCTATGAGGATCAGGTACTTAATCATCTTTAAAAATTATTGTTGAGTAGTAAAGTAAGGAAGCCACTGTAATATTTTATATCATTTTCTATTATCTAGGAACAACATCAACTCCTTGTGACAGCAATCCTTGCCCTGCTGGACAAGAGTGCTTTTTCTCGCTAACTATGTACATTTGTCAAACAGGTACATATAAGTATTTCATTAACAGGAATCAGCACTAATGATACACAGTAAATATATTTTTTTATAACACTGTCAAATCAAGTATAATATAAAATCATGATTATTTTTTACTTGTGTACCATTTGTGTACCTTGTGACAGCAATCCTTGCCCTGCTGGACAAGAGTGCTTTTTCACGACAACTATGTACATTTGTCAACCAGGTACATGTAAATTCATTTAATAGTTTTATTTTCCATGGTATTTCATTAACAGAAATCAGCACTAATGATACAAAGTATAATATATTTTTTTATAACACTGTCAAATCAAGTATAATATATAATCATTTACTTGTGTACCACTTTTCATTTGCAGCCACCGGAAGAAGACGACGAGATGTTGAAGGTAAACAGCTTGTGTATTTTCAGCTATTCCAGTTTGTAGAGTACATACTGTAGTTGGGCAATTATTTCCTGACCAACATGCCTCTGGACCATGAACATTTAAATTTTAGTTGCTGAAAAGTTATTAAATTAATATTAACTTTATTAAGTAATACATATATGCAATTACACTAACACAATATATCATTAAAAAGAAAACGTTATTTACCATAAAGTAAGATTTTTTTTAAAGGAATGATGTTTTCCTCTACCTGATGTGTGCTCAGTATGTTCTCAAATTAAGTAGCGTTGTGTCTTAACCACTAGAGCCGATTAGAGCCATTGTACGCAGTGGCTAGTGTTGAATCCGATCCTCAATGCGGAATTGAATAATTCTGTAACTAAAGCCTGTAAACAAAATATTGCAAAAGGCTATAGCTAAACAGTGAAAAATCTGGTAAATGTATAAAGATTGGGTAATGAAAAAGGAGACAGTATGCCGACTGAATGGGATGGCTTATAAATATTTAATTACAGTTAATGTAAACATTAATACTGTTGTTTAGATTTTGCTATTATTTCTGAAATATTTAGATGCCTTTTTGTTTTGCAGTTCACCCTGTACGAAGATCTGTGGCAAGTAACGTATCTCAAATTTGTCTTTCTAATAAATAAATTAATACAATTTTAGCTTTGTCTAAGGCCTAGTTCAGACAGACTTGGTGCTCAACTCACCGGTTTTATCCACCAGCCATTCTGAACAAGGTGGCTTATCTCAAGCCGGGCTGTGTTCTTATAGTAACTAGGCCTGGCTCGCCACCGTGTTTAACTTTTCTAAGCCGGGCTTTAATCGTTGTGGGGAGGGGGCGGTGGGTCTTGCATTTACTTCGGGTGACAAAATGACCAATCAGCATTAAATTACGTACGCTGTGAGCGAGCGTACGTTTCGTGGGCAATGCTTTGAAACACATTACGGTTCATTATTATGCAAATTCTCGCCTGGCTAACCCCGCTAGTCTGAACGCCCGGCAAAGTTAAGCTATCTCCAAGTCTGAACTAGGCCTTTAATTTTTTCAAGATTTCCATTTGTTTATCTACGCATAATTATGAAATATTGTAGTTAAAATGAGGTGTGTCTCCTCCTGCTGTTCTGTCACTTTTCTTTTCTTATTCCTCATCTTATTAATTCTTGTTTTCATCTTCATCTCTGTCGTTACTGCTGCCAACTTTGTTTTAACTAAACAAACTAAATCATGGTATAAATTCCTTGTTTTCGTTCCTATTAAAATTGTTTTTCAGCTGAAACGTGTGCAGATGACCCATGTCTAAATGGAGGTGTGTGTTTTCAGGTGGATTCGTGTGAAAACTATGTGTGTGCATGTGTCGGTCGCTATACTGGTATCAATTGTGAAACAGGTAAGTTATTATAAAGGAGCATTTTACTTACTACTATGTCATATACAAAAGAGTTTGTTTACTTTGGCAGTTCTTTTTAATCAATCTCAAAAAGATGCTGCCTCCGACAGTCCCACACCCACACAGCTTCTAATCACTCTATGAATAATACTAATTAACCTGTTTACCAATAAATTATATAACAATATAATCTATATAGCAATTAACAGTTCCACCATGCATGATTGTTATTCTGCAGTCTCATTCAGAGCCTAGCACCTGACGATTGAGGAAGTACCTCATGAAACAGCCTGTAGTGCAATAAAATGTTGAATTTGTAACCAAGTGTCATTTTGTTTTGATTTTATATTGCTCTGCTTATG
>NW_022701482.1:111770-117118 GCF_011630105.1 Anneissia japonica
TTTGTAACATCTGCGTTGTTTCTGTAAAAAAAGAAAAATAGCACCAAGTGATACAGTAATATAGGAACAATAATAAACTTTAATACTAATATAAAAATAATTGTTAATAAACTAATGTTACAGTAATTTAAATAACGAGTTGGCTGCTTTTTCCTGATAAGAAGTTCGATTTTTATAAATATTTGTTATGTAGTAGGAAGCGTAGAATCGATAACAAAACGAAAAAAACCCCGTCCGATAAAAGAGTGAATGGTACTAGGAATGCAATAAACCTATAAATACCATAATATTAATTGAAATTTAGTAATAATAGTATTCAATTTATTTGCTTTTAAGTAGCCTATGTTGTTACTTAGCAGAAAGACAACAAAACATAAATTTTAAAAAAGTATGATAAACCGATTGACGAACTCACAATGATAATTAGGCCTAGTTATATTAAATTTGGCGTTTTCGCAACTCCATATGGCGCTCCATATATTTGTTGAAAACACACCGCGACCGAAACGAAGCGCGACCGAAATGATCTGTATTCGGATCCGCCACTAAGGCCGTCTCAGTTTCCGTGAGACTCCTGGTTTGTTAACAAGAGTCTGGCTTTTTGTGAGTGCAATGGTAGCTCACTCAATGTACGTTGTGGTGTAGAGTATTGACATGGAGGGAGGTGGAGACTGACGGGGAATAAGGGTTAAATTGAGGGAGCTGATATGATAGCAGCAACGGATCCGTGGAGCAGGCTTTAGGCCTAGGGTATGTCATATTGTTGAAAATACTATTTGAAAATTAGTCTGACAATGCCATTTCAAACATGGTGGGGCTGATAGTGGCGGGATCGATACAGAAATTTGAAATAGAATAGGGCCCAGAGAGGGACTTTCATCATGGTTTGGGCTGAGGTAATTACATTTTATGATTATGCACCTCTAGATAGCCGGAAATGGCACTCTTAGACTCAATATTTCTCAATTTTGTTCAAATTTTGATAGCACCCCCCTCCCCTTGAATCCGCCACTACCTGAGGTACTTTTGGGCTCTTTTAGGGGGTATTAGACTACTGTACTCGACGGGTTATTTCTGGTGCTTGTATGTTGTTTTTATCTATGTACTTACATGATTGGAATTTTTTGTGCTCAGAACACTTCTGGTGAGGGATAGGAAAACCTGGGTTTAAATTTTTTTATCCCCCACCCTTCCCCATGCTACTGAATTCTCTAATTTATACAATCCATCTGTCTCCATTTCATTCATCCATACAATCATTCATCAATTTATCCAATCATTCATTCATTCACTCATTCACCCACCCATTCATTCGTTCATTCGTTGGTTTGTTCGTTCGTTCATTCATTCGTTCATTCATTCATAAACTCATTCACTCATTCATGCATTCACTCATTTAACTGCTCACCCATTCATTCATTCTTTCATTTCCCATGCATTCATTCTTTCATTCTATTTCCACATTCTTCATATTGCACATAGTATGTGTATTTATGATATTTTAATGGGCAACTCTTTTATTATATGAATTGTATTTCAGTAAATCTAAAAGTATTTAACATTTTTAGTATGAATAACTTGTAACTCTTGCTTATAGTATATTTTTACTGAGGAATTGTGCCTGTAATAATTTTTGTAAGGACCAATATAAATCTAAATTCGGAAATTCAGTTCATACTGGGTTCCCTATGTTATACTTATGGCCAAAACTCATCTACTTGAAATGAATAAATTATTAAAGTAGTTTAAAACCTAATGAAAATTCAATGTAAATAAAGACAAGTTTATGTTTTAATTATTGTTTTCCAGATGTATGTTCCTTACCTTTAGCTGCTGGGACGTCTGCGACATGCCCGGGGGCACAAGCAGTTTTGCGTTATTACTATGCTGGCAGTACAAGTGGTTGTACAGTACTCCATTTGCTTATTATTGTGGTGCTAATGCCAACAACTTTGAAAGCAGTGCATTGAGTCAAATTTAACCCTTAACCATGGGATTTCTTTTTTTGTGTACTTTCATGGGATTCTAATCAATGTCAGAACACACATTCTTATTTTTGAGTCGTTGCTATATGCATGCTACATGCATCCAATATTTAAAAAAAAAAAATGTGGTCATCAACATCGCATCATAAAATAATATTAGGAACATAATACAACTATTATAGTTTTAATGAAATTACTGCTGATTGATATTATAAATGAATTTTGCATTGAAAATTATTGCTATAAATTCTAATTCAAATGTAACTGATTTTTTGTTGAATAGAAATAAAATTATAAAGAGTGTAATTCATCGTTGTATGAAAACATACCAAACCCCCTATTAATAGTACAATTCCACTCAGGGGACACCCCTGTTAAAGGGACACTTTTTTCCCCAAGTAGTGGTTCTGAGCATTGAAGTACTGTATTGTCACATAACAACAGCATGATATTTGCGAAACATACTTATTAAAGAAAATAGTTAACCTAAAGCATCGTTACAATTGTATTTGCATGATTTGTTGATTTCCGTGTTCATCTGACCATGTTGATTCTGACATTGGTTGCTAGCACCTTTGTCACGTTTTGATCTCATACTGACCATTAATTTACTAGGCACTAAAACGTAAGTACTCCTCAAGAGTAGACAAATAAGGAGCCTAGGATGTGAATGAGTGACACAATATAGTAACATTTCTAATTTGACAAGACCAAAACAAATATTTCTGTGTATATTTGAAACACAAACACTATTCAACAAGCAGCGCGCTGACAAAGACACTGCCAACGCATAGCGATGTTTTATCAATTTGTAAATTGGATGACAAACCAAACATTAACACAAAAGACAGAATAGCCAACATTTTATCAAATTCAGTCATCCATCCAAGTCTCCATTCATTCGTCCATACAATCATACACCCTCACAATCTGTTACTAATCTATCCAGTCAGTCAGTCAGGCATCCATCCATCCATCTTTCTATACATCCATACATCCATTAATCAATCCATCCATCCATTCATTAATTCATCCACACAATCATTCATTAATCTGTCCAATCATTCATTTAGTCAGTCAGTCAGTCAGTCAGTCACCTATTTATCTATTCACTCATCCATCAATTCCTTCATTCAATCACACAATCATTCATCAATCATCCACAATCATTTATCAATCTACACATTCAGTCTGTCAGTTATGCATCTGTCTGTCTATTTCATTCATCTATCCAATCATTCATCCACACAATCTTCCATCAATTTATACATCCATCCATCCATTGATTGATTGATTGATTACTTGATTGATTGATTCATTCATTCATTGATTCATTCACTCATTCATTCATTCGTTCGTTCATTCATTCATTCATTCATTCATTCATTTATTAACTCATTCACTTATTCATGCATTCACTCATTCAACTGCTCACCCATTCATTCATTCCTTCATTTACCCACATTCATCATATTGCACATAGTGTGTGTATTATGATCTTTTAATGGGCAAATCTTTTATTATATGAATTGTATTTCAGTATATCTAAAAATATTTAACATTTTTAGTACGAATAACTTGAAACTCTTGTTTATAGCATATTTTACTGAGGAATTGCACCTGTAATTTGTAAGGACCAATATAAGTCTGAATTCGGAAATTCAGTTCCCTCTGTTATACTTATGGCCAAAATTCATCTATTTGAAATGAATAAATAATTAAAGTAGTTTAAAACCTAATGAAAATTCAGTGTAAATATAGACAAATTTATGTTTTAATTATTATTGTTTTCCAGATGTGTGTTCCTTACCTTTAGCTGCTGGAACGGCTGCGACATGCCCAGGGGCACAAGTAGCTTTGCGTTATTACTATGCTGACAGTACAAGTGGTTGTACTCCATTTGCTTATTATTGTGGTGCAAATGCCAACAACTTTGAAAGCAGTGCATTGTGTGAAGCAACATGTCCAGGTAAATAACAACAAGTAATTTGAAAAATAATGTGCTTAATAATGTAAAAAAATATAAACCTTTTCCCAAGCCTGACTGACCCCAAATACTTGAAAATCTAGGGTCGCTCTTTTTTTTTTTGTAAAAAATATATCTTTTTTTTTGGCCTGATGTATTAAATTGTTTGTTGACTTTTTATTTAATGTTTGTGTGTGCATGGTGTATGATTTGTGGTGGTGTGATAGAGTAGGCGTGTTAGTATGATATACAGTAGTTAGTATGTTCATTTTGGTATGGGTTTATTGTATGGATGGCTTTAATGTACAAGTAATAGTAAAATCATTGATATTTCTTCAAGATGCAGATGGTGGTTTTTTAATAATGTTCTAATGGATTGTGCATTATGTAGTTATACACTATATGATGCAATACATACCCTGTATATTAACCATCAAAAATACACATCAACAAAAATAATGAAAAAAAAAAATAGATTGAGGAGATACAAATGAAAGCAAATTGCTTGTAAAATATTGCACCACCTTTACATTAAAAATTTAAGCATATTCGAGAACGAACCCATACAATACAGGGAAAAGGTATTGAATTATGGTTAAAGTGAACTAATATATGCACATTGTCATACTTTTATTATATGCATATTAAAATAGTATGAGCACATTTGGCATTTTTAGGCAGATCATTCCATACTTTTGGACCTGACAACAACACAGATTTAACCATTTCAACTGGAATTAAGAAATCATCTTTGTTTCTGGTATTATAAATGGTTTTCACAATGGGTAGTAAAAAAATGTTTAAGTGAAGCTGGTAACATGTCGTGCTCATATTTGTACATAAAAGTAGCAAATTCACTTGTATACATGTCAAAGATATTTAAAACATTATATTTAAGAAATAATGGTTTAGTTGGACACATATACGAACTGTGTGATATTGTTCTTAAGGCATGTTTTGTAATAGAAACAGTTTGTTGATATACACTTTACTAGCATTTCCCCATAGTAGCAAACCATAGTATACGGTAAAACCAATGAGCAGTACAGTTGATAGAGTGAAGCCTTTGGTAAAAATGTTTTGACTTTTTTGGGAACACCAATATTTCTAGAACATGATTTACAAACATTTTCAATGTTTTTTTTTTTTTGGTTTATTTTACTTTGCTTCAGTCGAATAGTTTCTACAAATCCATATAATAGTTCTCCATGCCTAAATGGAGGGGCGTGTAACAACTTGGTAACATCGTATATGTGTAAGTCAAAGATACTAGAAATACAAGATAGAGTTCTCGCATTGTAAAAATGAGGCGGAAGTCGTGCCCAACGTAGGCGGCGCCCTTCTTTTTAACCATGCAAGTTTCCTATACTTCGTGCCCAACGTACAGGGCGCCCTTC
>NW_022701482.1:117211-125916 GCF_011630105.1 Anneissia japonica
TGCTGTATTGTTGTTTTATTCTTTACTGATTCATGATTATGCTTTAATTGTTTTGTGTATTATTTGGATAATAGCAACGATTTCTACCGCCACCAAGGAGGTTATGTATTCATCGATGTCACTGTCTGGGTGTCTATTCAAGTTTGTTTTTAAATCTAGTATCTTTGTTGAGAATTGATAATAAAATACGCGACGACTTGGTAACGAAAGCTTGGCACAAGTTTTTTTAGATCCAGCTGTAGGGGGCGTCCCATTTTTCGTATTCCCACCATGCATTTCGGTGGAACACGGTGGAACACTTTTTTTGTGTGGAGAACTCTATCTTGTATTTCTAGTATCTTTGGTGTACGTGCAGACCTGCCAACTCACCGATCCTGTCGGTTGTCACCCGATATTAAACAAATCTGCAGTTCTCCCGATCAAATGTAATTTTCACCCGATTTCACAGGCCACTCCCCTCCCCAAAAATACTCCGATTTATGCATAATTTTATTGATTTAATAGTTATTATTCAATATATTCGCTGCCTGCGTGCTTCGCGGTGCAATAAACAAGCATCCATTTTCAATTCGAATGTCGCCACCAACGGCCAATGATTTGTAGTGACATGACTTTTTTGGTATCTTGCATCATCTTTTGGTTAATTCTTGAAACCTCCCAGATTTTTTAGTAAATCTCCAGATTTTTTTAAGATTTTTAAAATAATCTCCAGAAGGGTTGGCAGGTCTGTACATGTCCAAGTACCTACACTTAATCACGATGTGAAACAGCCATTGGTAGTCTCTAGAATTGAATCACATCAATTCATTTTGCTCACTTTCACAATTGTATATAATTCTTTATATGGACTGGGTACCTAATATTATGACAAGAAAATATTACAGTATCTTGTTCTGTGACTTAACTTTAATGGACAAATTTGTCAATATTGCAATGTCAAATCTGTGTGATAATTCTCCATGCCTTAATGGAGAGGAGTGTAACAACTTTGTAACATCGTATAACTGTACGTGTCCAAGTACCTACACTGAATCACGATGTTAAACAGCTGGTAAGTCCCTAGAATCAGTTTTTGTTCACTTTTTCAGGGTATATTACTAATTAAAATGTAAATAATCTGTACTGTATTTGACTTCACAACAAAACAGTACTGTATTTTCTTATTGTGTATGTCTTGAGGGAAATATTATCAATTGGAGTGCAACTCATCAACGTGCAAGTCGATGCACATAACTATCATCAAGGCTACAGAATAATGCTCATGTATATAATATTGGTTTAAACGCTCTGACTCATTAGCTCCTATAAATACATAGGAATAACTTATACATAAGTTTAAAAATAAATTATTTTATGCAATATGATTTGGAAACTTTTTAATTACAGTACATTTAGGCCTAAATGGGGGAACCCCACAAATTGCAACATGATTTGTTTCCACATGCTTGGGAGGAATTGCCTGTAGAAACTAGGGATTTATTGGTTTTGAATCCTAAAGCATTTTTAAATGATCTTAAATTATATTTCCAATATGTCTTACAATTTATATGTCTATTGTTAAGGCAAATTTTTTCAGATTTTAAATATTTTTAATTGTACATTTTATTAAAGTGTTATCGGAATAGTCCGCTAGGAGACCTACTTGATATTGATTTGGTTCATTTTTAGAAATTCTGTCTCTGCCTGTTTCACATATTTTATTCTTTTACTTTGTTTTATTGTAACTAGTTGTTTTTATGTATTTTACTGAGACCAAATAAATGAAACATAGTTACCAACTGTTTCGCATCGTGCAGGACATTACCGCATTTCAAAGTGATTTTGGAGGAACACACACATTTTGCAGAAACATATGCGTGATCATAAATATTATTACGAATTCAGGAGAAATGTACAGTATTTAATATTAGAAGAAATTGGTTTTATTAAAATATACAGTAGCTTGAGTTATTAGAGAGCTTTCGTTATCTTGTGCAAAAATCAGTTCACAGAGAAAATTTCTTTTTTCTAGCAGTCACCTGCGGTCTTGGGCGTTCAATGTCACAACCAACCGTTGATTATGTGATTGAAAACTGGGTCCCACAAGGGTTCCGCCCCTGGACCCCGGGGACCCACCCCAACTTCGCTGGTGTAGTAACACATTTCAAATCTCTTCGACTAGCACTACGACTAAATCATGCGAACCTCGACTAAAAATATACCTCCTCATTCTAATTTTTTTAGTCAGCCTTGGATCAGGCTAAATCGCCAAACTTTAAATTTTTACTCCACTGAAAACATGCTTTTTGTAGCTTAGGATAAAGTGAATATAAACAATTGTATAAAAATGCCTGATGTACAGTATCTCTAGTGTGTTTAAGAAAAGGGACATTATGTTTAGCTTCCAAAAGGCGAAATTAACATGTTGTGCTAGCCACATGCAACAGTTCATGATTTGCATGAAATCCTCTCTCGTGGCAGTCACGTAGCTTCACTGTAACAAGGAGATGGTGCCGCCCTTGCTCGACCTCAACTATAATAATTCTTCAACGAAAGCAAATTTTCAGTGACAGCGGGGGATGAAAGCGAAAAATTGAGTTTTTTTTAGGCCTAATCCTGAAATTTTCTCCTTTTTTCTAATAATTGTTTATTCAATTGTTAAACCTATGTATACTTTGATGTTTTGTCCTTATGTGTGCTTTTATGATTTGCTCATGTATGCAACAATATTTTGAGGGTGTGACTTTGTAATCATTTGTGTATTAACCACTGTATTTCACCATGTGAATTTTTCAAATAGTGGTTACAACAGCTTGTACATCTGCACCCTGTTTAAATGGTGGAGCTTGCTCAGTAACATCTACTGGGTATTCCTGTACTTGCCCATCTAGTTACACTGGAACCTGATGTGAACTAGTGAGTTCTCTGACTTCTCAAAGGCTGTCCGATTAGTTAATTTAAACAAAACTTTAACAGAGGTGAATTAAATGCAAAAATATTTTGTGAGTGACAGCAACACAAATTATAATTATTTGTTTTTTGTTTTTTTTGTGACCATAATCTTGAAATTTTCTCCTATTTTCTAATAATTGTTATAGCATTTCAGTTGTTTATTCAATTGTTTAACCTATGTATACTTTGATGTGGGAGTGGGTGATAAAATAACACATTTTATAAGAACACTGAGACTAAAATTGCTTAAAAGTTAAGAACAAAATAAGAACAAATTGAGGCTGAGGTAAAATTTCAAATGAGGTTATATTTTTAAAAACCAAAATATTATATCTGTACATTATGTGAGAAGGTGCGACTGTAATACCCTCTATAATACAATACAGTAGGTGTACCTATCTGACATTTGGGGGCCATTTTTTGTGGGGGTCACTTTTTTTCACGTACATTGCAGTACAATGCATACTGCCGTACAATTAAATAATTTTTTGTTTAAAAGGTGTGCAAACCAAGAACAAAATAAGAACATTTTGAGCCTGAAATCTGCCTAAAAATAAGAACACTGAGTCTGGGCAAAATTCATATGGTTATTTATTGAAAAATTATAGTACTCTTTTTTGGATGCCTATTTCTAATTCCTTAGTTTGTTAATTTCAATTCACTCATTATTTTTTAGTCTCACCCTACCTCCTCTACTCATCCGTATGTTTATCTATTTTTATTTGTTCACCTCACTTTAAATATTTAACCTTATGTTTCCAAGACCAGCTCCAAATATTTTATCCAAAGAAAATATTTTATTAAGGCTACAAGATAAATACAGGATAATGACCAGCTCATTCCTTCAGGATAGCCACCTTGTAGATCTGATAATGTTTAGTGCATGGTGTAAGTCAGCAATAAAAAGTCAACATGCCTGGACTTTTTTTGTAAACAATTTTTTTTGACTGCAAAAAAATTTTTGTTTGGTGTTCGATATTTTTTTTTTACAAAGCAAAGGTACCTGTATTTTGATATATAAATGGGGGGTAGGCCTACCTTGACGCAGAAGTTCCTGGAACGCTGCCCTCAGCGGCGTGTGCGAAGCACAACCCAAAGTCAGAAGTGGAACGTGAAATTTCGATATGGTTTCGTAGTCAGATTTCTGGCAATTCTGTGACCGTGGAGAGGCTAACTTAGTTTTTCAGTGGATTTTCAGAGGGTATAATAACAAAATTTAATTTTTCAATAACAGTAACTCCATGTTCAACAAATCCTTGTCAGAATGGAAGTGCATGCACTGTTGTAGGTTCAAGTTACATATGTAGATGTTCAGATTGTTTTACTGGAACCAACTGTCAAACAGGTGTGTACATACAAGTTGTTTTCATTGCTAATCATTGATTGCCTAATATCTTTAAATATATTTATTTAAATTTAAATAAATATTCAATTACAAAGGAGTTAAATTCACATACAGTATAAATGCTGCTCTTAGTTTTACGTTTGGAATATGAAGTTGCTTTTTTTTTACTTATAATTCTGCTGGTAAAGTGATTTTTGTTTTTATAGTCCAGCATGCTGTCAAACAGGTAAATGCTCCCAATTTTAAATGATTTATAGTTAATTGTCCTAGAGTCGTGAGTACCAGGTCTGCTCTAGATGCCTTAACTATAACCATGCCAGACAAGGGTGTATGCAAAATAGTATTGTATTGTGTCTACTTTTAATTGGTGAGAATTTTTAGGTTTTGGTCATTCTATCTATGCCTAACATCTACTGTACTTTTAAATTTAATGGCATTCACAGATGATTACAATATTTTAAATGCTATTTGTTCATAGAACAAAAAACAAACTCAAACAAGCATAAAACTCAAGAGATGATTAAGGATTCATAGAATCTATAGATGCCAAAAAACGAATGAAAATGAACAAAATGGAATGGGAGTATATAGGTTTGTTCAGAATCTTAACAGGAACAACTGGATTAATTGCATTAGGTGGAGCATTATACCGGGCACACACTGAGCTGATAGTCATCGACTGATGAAATCTCGTGGATTAAATAACTGTAGAAGCGTGTGCCGTAATGTGTTGGACTCTCACTCGGAATGTCGGGGGTTAAAGACTGATGCTCGTCACACTGCTTGTGCCCTTGGGCAAGACATTTAATCTGCATTTGCCTCTCTTCGCCTAGAAGTATAAATGGGTACCTGGTAGGAGGTGAATGACTCTGAATGATATTAGTGGTGCTGATTACACACATAACTAGGAATGCTTCCTAAATCAAATTAATTGTACCATTAAAAAGCACATCATATTAAACCTATTGAAGATGTATCCTCGTAATAACATTGAAAAATTAATTAAAAAATTAATTGCTCAATTAAAAAAATCAAATAATTTATCCAATGGTAGTATAGATTGAAACAATTTCAGACATTTCATTACTAAAATCCCTTAACTATAAACCATGCCAGACAAAGGGGTATGCAAATTAGTATTGAATTGTGTTTACTTTTAATTGGTGCGACTTTTTAGATTTGGTTTTAGTTTTGGTGTGAAACCCACTACCAAGGATAACTCACAAAAGTTAGAGAGCAAAAGGTAGAGCAATTCCTTATATTTGTCAAACAAGGTTTGGATTTTTAGGAAGGGATGGACTACGAGAAGTGGCAGTTTTGAAAGCATTATCATGAAAAAATACAATTCAAGTACTTTGGGCCCTACCACTCTTGAGTCTGAGTTCCAATTTGAAATATTTTTATATGGTATGGGTAATAGATATTTTTTACTTTTCATTTTTCTAAAAGAAGGCACATATTAAACCTGTTGAAAATGTATCTTCATAAAAATGGTTAGTGGTTTAAAATTTTATTAAGCATCCACTGGAAGGAATCCCAATATCTGCAGACGGATCCGTTTCGGCCTTCCAGGCCTCATCAGTGCAGCTAGGATATAGACCCAAACGACACGTTCGACCGGCTTAGGTAGGGCCCAAACTAGTCCCACGACCACTAATGATTACAGAGCCAAACCAAGGCAATATATATACACAGCCCAGGTGTGAATGCAAATAGTGGAATACAAGCTATGTGGCTCGGTTCCAGGAGATACAGAGAATATTTTGTCATTCTTATCGCGTCCTACGAAATTCTTACGAGACAGCACTAGTCCGTGAATTTGTGAACAAGATCGGAGATCTAAAGATGCAATCTCTACCGTGCATCAGTGGCGGTCGCTGGATCTCAATAGAGATTCTTTAATAATATATAAATTTAAGAAGGCAAATGGGAAAAACCCATAAAACAGCAAATGGCCATATAATGCAAAACTATTTAAAATTGAATTATATATATATATATAATACACATGTACCTGTCTATCATGCTACACTGGACAATTTTGTGAAACTGGTGAGTTTTGAGTTCCATTAGTTATTCACATATCGTATTATATAGTGTGAGGTTGTACATATTCTATATTGTTTCTGTCTATTTCATTGTGAAACATGTAAGTATAGTAATTTTGATATTTTTTTTCATCTAAACATCAGATAGTAAATGGGGCTTACGATGCTAAAAACACCATCACTGACTAAAAATGGATTTTTTAGACTTTTTTTTATCTCGTTAACCGAACCCGCTGCTTGCCAATAATGATTATTTCGAATAAAAATAACATTTTATATTTGGCCAATTAGCGCACCCACTGCAAGGAAAAAAGGAAATTTCAGAAAAAAAGTTTTTCTTTATTTTTATTACGCACTGCCTAAAATCTCCAAAAATTAAGTATGTACTGGTATATTTCTTCGTAATTATATCAATTTAAAGTATTAAACAATTCCATTACTGCACTGTTTACATTTACGAATAAAGTTTTATTTTTGTATCTGTCTGGATGTTTTTGGGAAAACTATTTGTTAAATAAAAAAACAAAATTTTATTTCTATTTTTTTTTCCCGCCCTCCTCTGACAATCTTTAAAAAAATAAGTTTGCGAAACAAGGTATAAAGGCGACAGTACACTAGTTTTGGGATGACATCCTCAAATGACAACAACCAAAAAAGCAATGTTGAGCATTTTCTACCCACCCCACCCCCAATTTTCTTCCCCACTCCCCCCTCCCTTCCACTAAAAGCTCTATACACACTATCATGTTGTTTGTGTTGTGATTTGTGACATCACTATTTTTAAAATTTATCATGAATGATTTTAGTACTGAGTGCTTGCTCTAACCATGCCTGTCAGAATGGAGCTGCTTGTGTCCAGGTTACTGGTTCCTGTATACAATACACATGTACCTGTCCATCATGCTACACTGGACAATTTTGTGAAACTGGTGAGTTTTGAGTTCCATTAGTTATTCACATATCGTATTATATAGTGTGAGGTTGTAAATATATTATATTGTTTCTGTCTATTTCATTGTGAAACATGTAAGTATAGTAATTTTGATATTTTTTTCATCTAAACATCAGATAGTAAATGGGGCTTACGATGCTAAAAAAACCATCAGTGACTAAAAATGGATTTTTTAGACTTTTTTTTATCTTGTTAACCGAACCCGCTGCTTGCCAATAATGATTATTTCGAATAAAAATAACATTTTGTATTTGGCCAATTAGTGCACCCACTGCAAGGAAAAAAGGAAATTTCAGAAAAAAAGTTTTTCTTTATTTTTATTACGCACTGCCTTGAAATCTCCAAAAATTAAGTATGTACTGGTATATTTCTTCCTAATTATATCAATTTAAAGTATTTAACCATTCCATTACTGCACTGTTTACATTTAACAATAAAGTTTTATTTTTGTATCTGTCTGGATGTTTTTGGGAAAACTATTTGCTAAATAAAAAAACAAAATTTTATTTCTATTTTTTTTCCCGCCCTCCTCTGACAATCTTTAAAAAAATAAGTTTGCGAAACAAGGTATAAAAGCGACGGCACACTAGTTTTGGGATGACATCCTCAAATGACAACAACCAAAAAAGCAATGTTGAGCATTTTCTACCCACCCCACCCCCAATTTTCTTCCCCACTCCCCCTCCCTTCCACTAAAAGCTCTATACACACTATCATGTTGTTTGTGTTGTGATTTGTGACATCACTATTTTTTTAATATATCATGAATGATTTTAGTACTGAGTGCTTGCTCTAACCATGGCTGTCAAAATGGAGCTGCCTGTGTCCAGGTTACTGGTTCCTGTATACAATACACATGTACCTGTCCATCATGCTACACTGGAACATTCTGTGAAACTGGTGAGTTTTGAGTTCCATTAGTTATTCACATATCGTATTATATAGTGTGAGGTTGTACATATTCTATATTGTTTCTGTCTGTTTCATTGTGAAACACACGAGTATAGTAATTTTGATAATTTTTTCATTTAAACATCAGATAGTAAATGGGGCTTACCATGCCAAAAACACCATCAGTGTCTAAAAAAAGAAAATGGATTTTTGAGACTTTTTTTATCTTGTTAACTGAACCCACTGCCTGCCAATAATGATTATTTCAAATAAAAATAACATTTTATTTTTGGCAAATTAGCGCACTTACCGCCAGGAAAAAAGGAAATTTCAGAAAAAAGTTTTTCTTTATTTTTTTCATGCCCACCACTGCCTTAAAATCTCCAAAAATAAGATATGTACCGGTATATTTCTTCCTAACTATATCAATTTAAAGTATTTTACCATTCGATTACTGCACTGTTTATATTTACCAATAAAGTTTTATTTTTGTATCTGTCTGGATGTTTTTGGGAAAACTATTTGCTAAATAAAAAAA